>NC_087210.1:73132188-73194688 GCF_015104395.2 Macrobrachium nipponense | reverse complement strand
GATTTTTCCATTAAACAACGGAACAATTACTCGTCTGACCTGCTCTTTCGGGACCTTTCCCCTCGTCCAGTCATGCCTTGTCATTATTCAACCTTTTAATTGCCTTCCTCTCATCCTGGAGAGTCTCTTCCTACAAGTATTCTGAAATTCATCCTTTTACCTTCACCTTTTACAGTGTTCAGATTTCTCTCACCAGCACAACTTTTCTCCCTAAATCCTCGCTGGAATGTCCCTCCAATTTCGTCCCTGATTACTGAAGTCTTCATTTAGTAGGCCTCTCGTTATTTTTTTTGTCCCTGACGCACGTGGATACAACTTTATCCAGTCTAATCTGACACTTCTTTTTACCATTCGACGTAGTCCAAAGCAACGAAGCCACTGCCATTATGATATTCGAATTTAAAATAATCAGGAGAAAATTTATTTAAAAAATAAATGAATTATCGATAGTTTATGCTCTTGCTGTGTACGTAGTGTATTGCGTAGGTTTGTGAGGCATATGCCTCTTCCTGAAAATATGTGTGAAAATATTTACAATCAACAACTGAACACAGACGCAGACTCCAGTTCAGAGGGTTTATTACCTGAAAACCACAATGCACGAATAAGATGCTCTGGGTAAAAGACTGTCAAAGTAAAAGGTCAGTTAACTGGTTAATGAAATAAAATAGCCTGACGATTAAAGTTCATTTGCTTTTTTTTTCACGCTGGGAAGAGATTCCAGAAAGATAAACAGTGAAGGTTATTTTTTGAATGCGAATCAAGTAACAATTCTCCCGGCAATAGAAGCATAACGATCGGATCCTCATTAAGGAATCCCTTGCTAATACAGTAATTAAACTCAAATGCTCATTGAAGAGGCTCCGGGCAATACAATAATGGTACGCTCCTATTGTCTATATCGTAACGTCGACATATTTCACGGGAAAATACCCCGAAGTGGAACGGGAACCGGAAAATATTGGAAAGGCGGTTTGTTCTTTGAGGGAAAAAAAGAAGTACGGTCTCGTGCCTTGAGGAGAGAGAAAATAAAAGGATGTTGCGTAAGAATCTCTCTGGAATTGACAAACGGAAGAAAGGAGAGAATTGATAGACGATAACCGTTTGGGAGTATTCCTGAAAAGAAATCATTCCAGCCTTATCGGCTTTTTGTATGTTTCGTGTGACTTGATCAGTGACGCGACGTCTTGCATGATATAGCAGATTTTTTAAGGTTTATTCCCATGTTTATGATATGATTATTGATCAACGAATAAACAAAAGGATTTTGTGTATAGCAGTTTTTAAAGGTATTTCCTCATCTTAATCTCAAGTTGATTTATGTAGGCTAAATCATTAACTTTCCTTATATAATATACGGCCCTCCACCTCTTTGCCCAACCCCTCCCCCCGTCTTTGCTATCGGCGATGAATGGTCAGCAGTAATGGCACATGTAGTACATTGCTGGATGACCGATAAGGATCGACAAATGCCGACGGCATATGGTCCCTTACATCATTCTTGGAAGAAGGGTCAAGACCAGGTCCCCCCTTCCTTCCCCCCCCCTTAATAAGAAAGGTATACAATGTAGCTGGAGAGGAGAGAGCGAGGAGAGAGAGAAGAGAAGAAAGAGAGAGAGAGAGAGAATTGCTTTGTCAAAATGTGTTACCATTATATCTTATTTAAAATCAAGAGGGCCCCTGTGTGAAGTAGCCCTTTCTCTCTCAAGACACACACACACACACACACTAACTAGCCGCTGACTCTTCGAACGGCTCATGAATCCCAACTTTATTGATCTCTTACCAAGCCCTTGTTTTGCCAATTGACACCCAAACTCTCACACAAGGACCCATTAAGCGACCATACCTCTTCGAACAGTCTGGCGGTGTGGCAACAACAGCAGTAAAAACATTTCCAAGATACCGATGGCCGCTGTAGCAGTGTTTTGGCAGATGAAAGAGACGCCACAACAGCCTTGTTTGAGTAACCCCTGGGGTGGCTCAAACGCCGGCACTAAGGCCACGGCGCAGCCTTTCGCCAAGGCGTTGAGGGATAAGAAGATGTGTAGTTAAACTGCCACCGATAGGTTTCTTTCCTAGTCTCAATGTTCTTATTCCGATGCAGCTGCAATATCGCCTCGTCGACTGCGAGACTCCTGTGAGGTGTCCATATTTTTTGTTTATGCTATTGTCACATCATCATCTTACTTCCTTTTGGATATCGTCTCTGCTGATGTCTGTTTCCTGCCTTCTTCTTCTTCTTCTTCTTCTTCTTCTGTTGTCGCTAGTCCGCGCCGGAATAAGTGTTGACTTTCTCTAAAAGCTTAGCCAGGTAGACCACCTAAGATGCCAACATAGGTGGCAAGTGTTAAAGAGAGAGTGAGAAAGAAAAAATAGTACGAAGATTGTGAGACAGATATCGCTAAATAGGCTAGAGCAAGGTGCTTAACAAGAGTCTGATGATCGAAGGATTAATTGATTTATTTAGATAAACTGAATGGTGTTACAGGTCCCATAGCACTTGTGGTGAAACACGTAGTGGCGGTTAGATACAACTGTATCACATAGACGGGCATATGTGTTTGTGTGTATGTATGTATGTATGTATGTATATATATATATGTGTGTGTGTGTGTATACACATATACGTATATACATGTAATCCTTATTTGCATTTTAGGAGGGATGGTATCAGACGTGTAGAGCCTTCTTGTACTCAGAAATATATTTAGGGGTGGGGTTGCCATCCCCATAACTTTCTCTTCATGCGAGCTTACGTTGGTATACTTACCTAGGGCTGGGTCGAACGTCCTCTGGTCAACCCAACCACGGACCTTCTCTTCTCACAGTAAAGGAATCTTAAACACAATTCTGTGTGTAAATTCATATGCAAAAGCGGTCGTATATCTCAGAATATTGAAATAGAATCAGATATCAGATGTCCACTCTGAAATAGAAGTGAAGGAAGAATTACATATATACTCGTATTTACAAAGAGTTTACAGACATGCGTTATTATATATATATATATATATATATATATATATATATATATATACATATATATTAATATGTATATATATTCATATATATTATGTTTGTGTTTGTTAACACGTATCTTCTTTCAGTATGTCTCTCTGCATGTACCACCATGTTTGAGGACAAATATTTGTACTCTTTTGCACTCATAGAATTAAAATTTCTCTCGTTTTCCATTTCCACCCTTCCCAGTTTTCGGCCCTTGTCAACATTTTCCCCCTTTCTCCTAACTCGCTATTTCTGGTTTCTTTTCTCTTCCTACGTGTCCTATAATTCTTCTTTCGCAGAAGTGAGTTTCTTTTCTGACAGTCATTTCGCATTTCCTTCTCTCTCTCTCTCTCTCTCTCTCTCTCTCTCTCTCTCTCTCTCCTGCGGCTATGCACCCTTCCTGGTAGCGTAGTATTATTCAAACTCTCCTACCTTTATGTCAATTCTGCTTGTTAGTGGAGCCTTTGCCTGCTATTTTATACTGCTGCTTTCCTGACCTACTTCATTTTCGCTTAATCAGATCAACCGTTTTGATACTGTTTTCAGAGAGCAGACTGGGAAGTAGTTCTTATTCTTGATTTGTTAACTTCCCGGGTTTGATTTTTTGTGGAGGTAAATAAATAATCATAAACTTGTTTCTAATTTACACATTTTTGTTGTTGTTGTTGCTAAGAATGAAAAATAAAATTCTTTATTCTCGGCCTTTATTTTTACGAGTGCCCCGTACAGGAAATTAGATTGTGATCGTCTAAATGGACTCTGTAATTTTTCAGTATAGTTATGCTCTCTCATTATTAACGCGAGAAATATCAAAAAAAATTTTATCCAGAGATTCCAGTGCTGATGAAAGATCTGAGAAGAATAAATTGAAATATATCGGTTCCTAGAAAAGGACGGAAAATTGAATTTTGATGAGTAATTTGCAGCAGACTCGCCATTAAAAAATGATGGAACAAAATTTGCATTTGACATGATAAAATTCGGCAGTGGAGGAAGATTTTACGCTCTGATTTAGGACACTATATAGAGAAAATTATTTTACTAGCTGTGTCTACGTCGGAAAAACATAACAAAAACTAAAAAGTTATTAACTGATAATCTCCGGGTTATTCCCGTCATATTCATTATTGAATCCCTTGTTTGTGTGTTGCCTTGTGCATGAACTTAGTCTTGGCTCTCTAAAGTATGAATGAACTCTAGCTAGTATTTTTTTTCTTTCTTTTAAACGATCATGTTTAGGCAATTTCAGTTTGGTTGACATGGTTTTGGCCACCAGAAATTCTTAATTTATTTCATAAATATTTACCCTGACTCTTGAAGGATACTCTTCTCACTTGGTAATGGTATTACTTCCCTACCAGTGTTCTCTCGCTAACCAAATTTATCTCACAATTTGAGGATAATTTCCACAAAACATCAGAGAGAATTATATCGGGGCTGTAATGTAAATCAATGAGCAGGAAATTAAACGAGTCTAGTGGAGCAAATTGTTACGAAACGATTAGCGATAATCCTCGATGACATAACCTGCGGAGTTAAGGCCTTGGAGGAAGAATTTGGGATCTTAAAATGGAGTGGAAGGAAAATGAAATCCTTTCGAGCCACGAGCCAACGTCATTTCCTTTTGTCAGGAAATGTCAGGTCTTTTACTTTCTCCTTCTCTCTCCCTCCCTTTAATTCTTCAGAACTAATCCTTTTCTATGAATTTTAAGGTTGCCTACATTTTGCGGTCTTAATTCACGAATATGAAAATATATATAGAGAAGTGGGAGCGCAGGAATGAGTGAGAAATTAAATTATCATATCACCTCTGGTTAAGAACTTCAAGGGCCTGATTTTAATTTTTGAAGAAAAATATCATGATGAAAACAGTTATTTTAACCTCACAGACATTTTTAAGTAGTTTGGGTAACGCTTCCGACATTCATATTCTTATTCATCTTTAATCTTGCGTGTGTGTGTTGTGTGTGTGTGGTGTGTGTGTGTGTAAGAGAGAGCGAGAGAAAAAGGAAAAGAAGAAGAAAGAAAGAGAGAGAGAGAGAGAGAGAGAGAGAGAGAGAGAGAGAGAGATATTAGGACCACAGTTACAATAACTGACACGAAAGTCAGGAATGTAAGGTACGTGCACAAATATTCAAGAGGTGAGGTTACCTTTTTGTAGCGAACCTCGACGAAAAATGCTGTCAAAACCGTAGAACATGGTTAGAATTTTCGATAAATACCAGATCACTTAGGCGGGAGATTGAAATGGAACGCTCCCTTTTTTCTTCTTTTCAACATTCTTTAAGCCATTAAAGTGTTTACTGTTGATAGCGAAATTAATGGGGCGTCACTGATCGTCTCAAAGAGAGGCATTTCTTTCAAGTGACTTGTACCATAATGTCGGTGTATAAATATTTGATGAAAGGAAATTCTTTGGCCATTCTTCCGATGACTCGGCCTTTTGTTTTTTGGAGGCTGTCCACGTTTCTGCTCAGGAGGCCTCTCCCAGTGCTGGCGAGAATTTAGTTTGGGTGCGCATTATTTTGTTTGTGTGGAATAACGTTATAAGGAAATAGGAAAAAGAGCATTCATTTTTAGATTCTCATTTGCTTACGGGTACTGAAAGCTCAAGTAAATTTTTCAGATCAAAATCAGTCAGATGTATATATGTAAGTCTTTTAAAAACTTATCACATTTTTAACTTCTCCCCCAGACCCACTTGCCCAAATTCGCCCAAAATTGTCACGAGCCATCCAATGGTAAAGTGGATTCAAATTTACTCAAATGGTGGTCAGTCACATTCCAAAAGGAGTTACTTAGAAACATTGGATATAAAGTAGGGTCATTTACATAATTTCTAGAATTACAAGGCGACAGATGACAAAACAGAGGTGGAGTCGTCTTTATATGATGCACATTTAAATTAGCTCAAACCACGTACCCGTCTGCGAGATAGGACGCGCATGGGAAAATAATTGAAAATAGTCCTGTGAAGAAAGGCTTCTGGGCAAGAAATTGTTCAATTGATATGCTGTAGTTCTCATGAGGTTTAGATTTAAGATTATTCAGAATTGGGCCCCGCGGCCAGAGTGAGATCACTGGTGATAGAAGTTCACTCTCGACGTGGTTCGGAAGTCACGTAAAGCCGTTGGTCCCGTTGCTGAATAACCACTGGTTCCATGCAACGTAAAAACAACATAAAAAAAAGAGTGAAATCACAATAGGGGGGTCTAAATTTTTAGATAGGAATATGTAAGAAAACTCACGATCACTACTCGCAGGCACTGCAAGGTGGTTTAGGTGAGTAATGTGTCCCAAGGGCCTCTTGTTTTACTGGTTTTTTGTTGTATTTAATAAAGTTCTTATCAAGATACTGTGCAGTGAAATTATCATAACCAAAAGGTAAATGACATGGTGCACTTAAGCGATACTCTAATTTCCAAAATATAAGTGATTATTATTAGTGGAGGGCTTCCATCTGTTCCGTATACTTAGACTATTAAAACCCTATTTAAAAATCATACTAATTGTAAAAATAATGGCTCACGTTTGATGGTGAAGGATCTTTCCATTTAGTTTGGAACGCATCCCAAGAAACATGAAATTTTGCATATTACATAAGGCAAATTTCAGGAAACTGTTAGCTGCTTTTCTCATTTTAATGCTTGCTGAGGACTCACCCATAATATCCTTAATCGCCTCTCATTGCAAAGAATTCAGTGTTTGCTTTTACCTACCAACTTGGTCTCGAAGCCAGAAAAAGAAAGCAAGACCTCCTCGATCTTTACTGAGCTACAATAACAATCAGCTCGTCTTCGAGCATTTTTGTTTACCAACGGGGAGAAAACGTCGCTTATAATCTCTACCGAAATAAATAAAGACGGATAGAATCTGTGAATTGTTTCGCTTTTGTTTTCAGCAGAGAATTCCGACGGCCCTAGAGATGTCTCGCTGTCTTAAGAGTTTCCCAGTTGAACTGTAACCTTCTCCGGTTTAGGACGTTTTTATTTAATTCAGAGGCGCACGGGAGGGACCACTTCATCTTTTATGTAGTCTCTGTCTACTCTGATCTGGTCCTGAAAGGGGAATCGAGAGGATCGAGACCTGAAACCGAAGGAAGGAACAGAACCGACACCCGCCAGTATTTGTAGCTTCATCTTATCAGGGAATTCTTTTCTTATTTAGAATATTTTGCTGATGAGAGCTGGGCGCACAGAGTTTCGAGGTAAAGCGGAAATGTTCAAATTGTACTCGAAGAGCTATGGAGGTGTTTACAAGCATAAAATTGTTTGTTCAAGTTATCACACTTTTCATAGAGAAGTTTAGAAATCTATTTTGATCTGTCCTTACTTGAAGCGTCCATCAGGAGTTAATGATTGTTGTAAAGAAACCCGTGCCAAAATATGATTAAAATCCCAAATATTATGTGAGCTGGCAGTGCTCAACTAGCGTGCTGGTTCGGCCAGGCAAGAAAACATAAAGAAAACCAGGTGTATTGTAATAATTCTCTTTGTAAAGTTCTTCAATCAACCTCCGGCTTTGTTGTGTAAAAATGAACCTTAGCAATTAGTCGGCTCTTTGAAGACTGATGAAGTCTCTTACTACTCTTGCTCACTCGTGGACGTAAACACGAGTATCGACTTAAAAGTAGAATGATACGATTTTACTGGAAAGCAAAATATAAACTAATGTTTAAAAAAGAAAAAAGAATAATGCTGGATTTGATGAGCGTCTGGAAGTGAATTAAATAAGAACTGGGTAGAATCTAGTTGAAATTTTACTCTGTAATGTCAGCTTCTCTTTCAGCCTGATTTTCTGTAGATGTTTAAGTTTTGTTTAGATGCTTAAACTGCAACGTACACATACATACATGGTGATGCATATCAGTATACTTATACTTACATAGGGGAACAGACACATATTTTCAGTGGTTATATTTGCCTCTGCAGCGAGAAAGCCCACGAATGATTTATTCCTATGATGACCTCAGAAATGAATTCAGTACCAGACAATCATCCTAAAATGTAAAAATAACTGAAAGTGACAGATATTAGTGTCTTCTCCATAGTTTTCGAGGTTGCTGAAATGAATAGTATCACTCCTGATGTGTTTTAAGTCCAAGGTCAGCCCCAGTAGGAGTGGGTGAGAAGGGTGTAGTAAGGGGGTGGTATGTAAAATTAATAAAGAACGAGAGGTATTAGTGTCTTATCCATAGTTTTCGAGGTCACTATGATGAATATTTATTCTTCTGATGCTCTTTAATTCCAAGTTCAGCCTTGATTGGAAGGAGGCGGTGAAATAGTGTGGGAAGGGGGCAACAAGCAAAAATAACCGAAAATGGCCGACACTAGTGTCTAATCAATAGATTTTGAGGTTGCTGAGATGATTAATGACACTCTCAATGCCCTTTAATTCCAAGTTCAGCCCCATAAAATGTAAAAAAGACTAAGTTCAGCTCCGGATAGGAATGGGGGTGAAAAGTGGTGAAATATAAAATGTGAAAAATGCTGAGCTATGTAACTGAAGCAACTATCTTAACAGGAGAGAGAGAGAGAGAGAGAGGGGGGGGGGGGGGCGGGGGGGGGGGAGAGAGAGAGAGAGAGAGAGAGAGAGAGAGAGAGATTTATCACTTGTTACTCAAAATTTTTCCAGGCAGTGCCAGGTTGGTCACCTAGTATATGTATACATAATGTTTACACACACACACACACACACACACACACACACACACACACACACATATATATATACTATATATATATATATATATATATATATATATATATATATATATATATATATAGAGAGAGAGAGAGAGAGAGAGACGAGAGGAGAGAGAGAGAGAGAGAATATCAGATTAAAACCAGGTTACACTACTTTTGTGGCCCTTGTTCGATACGTTAAGACACCCCGTCTGTTGCACGTAAATAACCTGTAACGGACTCTTACTGTCCCAGTCACATGTACACCTGTTTACTGACGTATTCTCTACGTCGTCTTTACGTATCCATCTTTATCACCGCCTGTTTGCCCGTAAATTTATGAATTTACAATCCAAGTTATTTTTTCTGTATCGCATTCTTTACGTATCTCTAACACGAGTATATTCCCTGTTGCATAGCATGTACGTAATCATTTTTATCGCTGTCTGTATTTCGTTGTAGCCTCGTAAAAACACGGTACTTACTTTCGTATTGCATTGTTTTACTTTTTTCACTTCCGTATACATTTTCTTTACGTTACGAGCATTCTCTGTTTTCTTTTTTATTTCTGTAGAATTGCATTCACCCATGCTTTTTCACATGTCTTGTTTGTAAATTATTTTTATTTATTTATATACTTATTTTTTTAATTATTGAATATTTAGTTTTTACGTTCTGCTAATTATTGAATTTTTAGTTTTTATGTTCTTTTGTAGGTTTCCTTATGTCTATATATATATATATATATATATATATATATATATATATATATCTATACACACACACACACACACACACACACACACACACATATATATATATATATATATATATATATATATATATATATAAGATAGAGAGAGAGAGAGAGAGAGAGAGAGAGAGAGAGAGAGAGAGAGAGAGAGATATTATGTCAGCGGGATATCTGGCAGTTGTGTGCTTCAATTTTTGGTCTTTGCTTATAAATTCTGAAACTTCCATGTGTGAGTCTATTGTCCCAGTTATATTTCCTCTCATGGCGCATCTGTCGTCCTTTTGGCGTTTGCCCTTCCCTTTCTAATGTGCCTCTATTTTTATTTTCGTTGATTACTTGCCCCCTTTTTTTTCTGCAGTCTTTTCCCCTCCTAGGCTATAATTTGCCCGAAGGACGAAAAGGGAATAAGCTCATTCTGAGATGCTCGTTTAGTACGGTGTTTACGAGTGTCATTCTGACGGGCTTGCAGACCCCTACTCTCTGGGGTGGGATGACCTTCAGGGGTCAAAATCCTATATATGCCACGGTAGGTCCTCAGGAGGTTATGAACCCCAACCCTTAGGGTAGGGAGAAAACTATATAGAGAATCCTGGAAATCGTTTCTTTTTATTTTCATTTTTATAGAATACTTGGTTAATATAGTCATTTGCAGTTTATTAAACTCGATGCGTATTCTTTCTCCGTGTTAGTCATCCATGTTTCCCATCCTTAAATTTAGGTTATAAGTTTTCCTTTTTATAGAATATTTATAATCACATAATGTGGCCAGCCATAATTTTGCTAGACTTTGCTTCGCTGTCAGCTTTCATCGAAGGAGCTGTGTACCATGACTATATTTTCTTACAACAATTTGATCTTATCTGAATGAAGAACTTTATGAATTTTGCTTAAAAGTGAGTGTAGATTTTCGCAAGCACCTTTCATCTTGGATGCTCGCGTACGAAAATAAGATAAAGCCTCAGATAATTTGAAACCTTTGTAAGGAAGTAGGGTTCAAAAACATAATAATAAAACTTTTATTCGAAAATGTATCTGCCTCAAAACGCAAGTCCGTAGGAGACCGGGACGACTGTCGAAGAGTAGTGGAGTGACATCATAAAGATATCCAAAACTCCTCGGAGAAATTTTGGGATATTCCCATTCATTATAGCACACCTAATACCCCGCCGTTATCAGGAGTCTCTCTCCTTATGGATATCATGCAGAATTAAAAGACCAGTTTATCTTTTTACACAGTAAACAGACGCGTTTATCACTGGTATCTCACTCGCCTCTGCATCATTCATGTACAATTAAGAGGGCGTATCTCTTCCCAGTACAGCACTTCTCGGATGTAAACCTGTGCCTGGCTTTGTACGCGTACAGTAGTTTATAGTTCTGAACGCGAGGATGCTGTAACAGAAATTCTCGAATTGTGTATAATCTGTTTAAATAGCTGTAAATAATACACAGTATGAAAATAGTGAGTTTAATATATACTTTAATTTTAACATATATTTATCTGTACATTTGAATTTATGGATTAAAATGTCTTCTTATTCCATGGTTGCCGGGTTAATTTTTTCTTCTGTAAATCATGAGCTGTTGTTCTAGTCTGCTTCTTTAATGTCTGAATAATTACTGTTTTTTTTTATTTGACTCATAGGTATGAAAGCTCTGGAAGACATATAGACATATGAAAGCTCTGGGAGAGGAGGTTTTCTCTATATCTTGTATTGTATATACCTTTACAATATTTTTGTAAGTGTATATATATATATTATATATATATATATATATATATATATATATATATATGTGTGTGTGTGTGTGTGTGTGTGTGTGTGTGTGTGTGTGTTATCTATGCATGTATGTAGTATATATTTATTGTGTTTGATATATAATTTCACCTTAAACTTCTTCCATCCTAATTTGCCTTTTCTAACCAGTGCTCTATGCTTAGGCAATTATTCAAAGGCTTAATTTCCAACTTCCTTGATGCAACATTTGTGGATTGTAATAAGCAAAAGATAACCAAAGGAAAAAATATAAAATTTGCTTCGTCTTGTAAATTTACTTATAAATTCACTTTATGGCACGAGGCTCAGTGAAGTTCTGCTCCTAGCGTCGAAAATCACCAACGAAGACGTGTAAGATTCGACTCTAAGTGAAATTCACGAGGCACTTTCTTTTCCCGTTAACGTCTTTTTTTCGTTTTTACTGCCGTTCTAAAGGTAGAACCACGTTATCTCGAGACGCTCAACAAGATAAAGAACCTCTAAGCAAACAACTCTGAGTAACCATCAAATGGTAAAGTAAACAAACTCGATATAAACAAGGAAGCTACCGAGTTGTTGATGATTCATTAAAGCGCAAGACTCCCGCTGCGATGTATCATCTCCCACCGATGATGCATCAGACCATCCTGATTTACGGAGACAATGGCATCTGCAGTCATTGTATCAGCGACGACAAGCCACCCTTGGGATTGCAACCATCGACCTCTGCTGATAACATGATTCTTCTCTAAATACGAACCTTTTATTATTTACTTTTCTGTGTTGTGGCGCAAGATCGGGGAAGAATAGCCAGACGTGCTCAACTTTCTTCTGCCATTAAGAAGGGCGGAGCCCGCCGAGCGTTCATAAAAGGTCCCTCTCTCGCTGGGATAATGAGAACAGATTTATCAGCAAATGACGACAAAACGCGCCAGCTTTTCTCGGTTTTTCGCAAAAATTCTAGGGAGCGTCGATGGCCATCTTGAAGCGGCAGTACTAACAACGAACTTAACATCATCTTCCCGGCCATTGTTACCTTTTACTCACCAGCGCCAATCCCACCTGCCGAGTTACAAATGCGGTCTTAATCACTCTCAGTGTTTGCGAGAAGAAGAACAGAAAACAAAAGATAACGCTCTTCATAAGTCAGAGCCCACACCGTCGGTAACCAGGATGAAGACGTGGCGATGGCGCTGATAAACGAGTGGGCAGGGCTTCATGTCATGTATATTTCTCGGAAAACATTAAAGAAATAAATGACTTGAAATACTACGAAATTATTTTAGAATAAGTCATGAATATCTGATAAGGAACAAAAAGGGACAACGATGGACAATATTTACTTGGAAAGAAAACAAAAGATTGGACGGTTAAGAAAAATAGATAGCAACTGCAGCATGAAATTTGCAATTCGATATGTCGCAATTAAGAAGAGAGAAAAGGGCACGTCGCTTACTGATAATGCGCGATTCAAAAGAGGAGATCCACCTAATATACTTGCTTAGTTAATTTGATTATTGTGAAATATGCTTGACAGCAATATCGCTGCAAGGTTTAGAAGTTTACATAAATGGATTTGTGTGTGTATATATATATATTACACACACACACACACACACATATATATATATATATAGATATATACATATATATATATATATATATATATATATATAGATATATATATAGTTATTACTGGCTGAGAAGTTTAAAGAAATCTGTATATAATATATATATATATATATATATATATATATATATATATATATATATATATATATATAAATATGTATGTAATATATATATGTATATACGTATATATTATATATGTGTGGATAATGCATTTATGAGCGTTAGTGGGTGAGTAGGTATGTTTGTTTGATAATTCTAGAAACTTTTTTCAATATTTCTCATACATCAGCAATAATAACCTGATGAAATGACTTTGCAATGTTGTCATTCTCAGGAAGGGAATAAGATCTCAAGAGCATCAGTTCTAATTTTTTTTTTTTTTTACCAAACATGGCCAACCGTGTTTTGTAACTTCCTAATTGCCATAAGATGGATATTTGTCTTTTCTTTGGCTGACGTAATAGTAATCATGTCTGTTATATATCTGTTCGGGTACTGAGATTGTTTCCCAAAACACATGATAGGTCACTTGTTAGTCTACACCTTGATCTACTTTAATCGGATATTCTGTATCCTAACAGTGATGAGTTTTTATTTTATTTTTTTATTTTGTAATCGTAGTCTTCCATATTCTATGATCCCAGAATCTGATTTTTATTATTTATTTATTTATCTTATTTATTTTATTTTTTTTTTATTCTTCGGGGACTTGCTGTGAGTAAACTTTGGTAAATCCGGATGCGATTTATTCACGCAAAAAGATAAAGTGATTCTTCACTTCAAAACTTATAACACTGTTCCAGTGACGAAATAGAGTAAAAATGCTTGTGGATATACAGGTTTGTATGAATGCTTAATTCTCTCTCTCTCTCTCTCTCTCTCTCTCTCTCTCTCTCTCTCTCTCTTCTCTCTCTCTCTCTCTCAAAAGAAAGGCCGAAAAAGACCGCAGTGGGACAACTCTGTATGAAATGGCAACAACAACAACAACAACAGTCCTAGATGGCAAATTCTCCGCCGGTTCATTATGGTCCCTAACTCTATTTAATACTTTGGACACTCCCGCGACGTCTCCCGCATAGTTGTCCTTCTGCATAGTTCCATTTGGCAGTAACTTTGACACTCCTTCTCGTACCTCGCTCCTCTTGGCCGGACTTCCTTGTCGGGGATAATTATTTTGTGTTATCTGATTGGGGCCTCTAGTTAACAGAGCGAGGCGATGGGAGTTAATTTCTCGGTGCTGTTGCGCGCGAATTCCGGTTCTTCTGGTTTACGCCATTTCAGAGAGTGAAGAGATTCCCCTACACCTTACTACCCTGGTGGCTCACTGGTACCTTACGCTGTTGGTTCCCCTGGTACCCTACACTGGTGGTTCCCTGGTAATTCCACTGGGTGTTTCCAGGTACCTCACACTGGTGGTTCCCTGGTACCTTACACTGTTGGTTCCCTGGTACATTATACTGATGGTTCCATGGTACCTTCCACTGGGTGTTTCCAGGTACCTTACACTGGTAGTTCCCTGGTAACTTCCACTGGGTGTTTCCAGGTACCTTACACTGGTGGTTCCCTGGTAACTTCCACCGGGGGTTCCTTGGTTCCTTGCACTGGTGGTTCCCTGGTACTTTACACTGTTGGTTCCCTCGTACCTTTTCATATAATAATATGAAAAATAATATCTTTTTATTCTTAGAAGTGAAGATAAAATACTAACTATTGACGTTTATAGAAAAATAGATGTTTTCACTAATTCATAACCTTTCTTGAATTATCATGACAACTGCGTATGAAACTATTCCTGCAATGATTTTTTTTTCATTTTTCATTTCTGATGGTTTCCTATGAATGTAGACCTTGATATGAGAAGCAATTAATTTTGTGACATAATAAGTCAAATTAGGTAATGAGCCGAGACGTTTGAGACGATGTTAATTGAGCTCTCTCTCTCTCTCTCTCTCTCTCTCTCTCTCTCTCTCTCTCTCTCTCTCACAGGGATTGGATTTTGCAAGTATTTGAAAATAGATTTTGGTGGCAGTAAGACGCCTGAGGAGTTAATGATGACACGAGAGAGTGATTTCTTACCCCGGGCAAGAATTCCGAGCTTTTAACTCACGACTATCTGCGTAAGTTAAGGATTCAGTGTCAAGGATAATTGTTGCACCGAAGGAATTTGTTGCTAGTGGAAGTGTGAAAGTGTTTTTTTTTTTTTTTTTTTCTTCTCATTGAAAGGTATGTTGATGCTTTCCAAAACAAAAGTTTATTCAACATGTATTTGCACGATTTTTATTCTTGCTGTGTGTGTTATTTAATCGCAAAATAAAATTTGCATATTAGTGTGGCTATTATATGAGATTGGATATGTTCATTCGTAGAACTGCAAACTAACAAATAAACACAAATATGTATTATATGTGATATATATATATATATATATATATATATATATAGATATATATATATATATATATATAATATATCGAGCTACAATGTCCTTTAATATCTAATTCGCTCTACCTCGGAATTAATATATTTTCATATATGCTTAAACCGAAGGGGAATTTTTTCTCGATAATAGATTTACCTGTACTTGGGCGCGAACGCAGGTACATTATAAATCCAGGAACGTCAGTGGAAGCTATACCACTCAACCACGGTAATGTGATATGGACTAATATATATATATATATATATTATATATATATATATATATATATATATATATATATATATAAATTTCTATCACGTCACCGTGATTCATATGTATACATTAAGCGACAAATACCCTTTTATATCCAATTCGCTCTACCCCGGCATTAATATATTTTCATATATATTAACGTAAGGAGAATTTTTTAGTTGATAATTTCGTCCTCTCGTGGAATCGAACCAGCACACAGATGAGAAATAAGGACTTCAGTAATGTTACCGTTAATGGAAAGGGAGACAATGTTGAGGATACCCAGAATGTATGGTATAGGTGTTAAATTATTGGGAGCAATTAAGTGTTTTATGATGAAATCGAAGTATTTGTTATAAATATGTAGACAGGAGAGTGATTGGTTAGGTGCAAAAGTGAGTGTGAAACAAGAAGTGGCATGTTCCGTGGCCTTTCATTGTCTTTATGGATGGAATGATGTAAGAAGTAAGAAAGGGAAAGGAGATTTAGGAGCAAAGTTTAGGGTTAAGAAAGCAAGTCGGGAATAGAGTTGGATAGGGTTATGTTTACAGATGGGACAGTACTGAATGGGTATAGTGAAAAGAAATTTCAGAAACTAGTAGAAGAGTTAGAAAGTTTGCAAGTAAAATTGCGAGGGGAAAGGAAACCCAGAAGATGGGGTAGCGAAGGTTGATGTGTTTGACCGAAGAATTGGAGTGGGTTACTTGTAAAGTTAAATGGGAGCACGTGTATTAGATGATGGTGGTTTAGTCGCAGAATGGATAAAACGAGGAAGGCAGTGGTTTGTGTTCGAAAGCTTGAATTGTATATTAAGGGGAAGTTGGGGATGTGTAAAGGGATTGTTCAGCCAACTTCTCTATGGAAAGCATGTGTGGTTGTTAAGCATGAGTAAAGAAGTTTGAAACTGTTCAGATTAATTTGTTGCTTAGCATATTTGGGATGGAAGGAAGTTGAAAGGGTGAGGAATGACGAGATGTGTAGAGGCAATATAAAAGTTAGCTAAGGTAAATAAAAAAATAAGCGTTTTGAGATGGTTTGCCTTTTCAAAAGATGTAATGGACAATGCCAGGTTTTAGAATAAGGCAGGAAAGTAAGTCTTAGATATGTGTAGGTTAAAAGACGTTTTTCAACTAAGCACCTTAATATTCAGGAAGTGTGGGAGTCTGTGCTTGATGGAGAGAAATGGTGTAGGTGTTTAGGGAGAGTTTGACAAGCTGCTGAAGAGGTCTATATTTAAAAGTTGTTCTTGTTTGAATCCATTTCTGTTAGCAGGAAGTACCTATTGGTGAGAATTATTACTGCCACCTATATCTTGTGACTGCAGAATCCAATGTTTATGGCGCCACACGGCTTTGTCAACACTAGCATGAAATTTAGTTCCGTCTGCTTCAAGGCTTCCACTGTCTCTCTCTCGTCTTCATCCCAAGATATTCAAGTTATGCAGTTCTTTATCCACTTAACTACTTTCCTCTCTTCGTTTAAAGAAACAATGTGACTTGAATCATTTTTCGTTGTTTCACCTTTGTTAATCTATACTTCTCTCCTTTGCACCTACGTTCTATCAGTATTTCAACCCTTCCTACTTCATAAATAACATCAACAATGGATATATGTAAGCTTACATTTTTACACCTAAATATGAAAAAAACTTGGATTCGGTAGAAAAGAATGAGCGACTCATTCCCTTATTAGTTTCCGAAAACTATTATGCCGCTTTTGTCTGTCCGTCCGCACTTTTTTCTGGCCAGATTTTTTCTGTCCGCCCTCAGAATTAAAAATTACTACGGCTAGAGGGCTACAAAGTGGCATGTTGACCATCCATCCTCCAATCATCAAACATATATACCTAATTGCAGCCCTCTAGCCTGAGTAGTTTTTATTTTATTGAAGGTTAAAGCTAGCCATAATTGTACGTCTGGCAACGATAGAGGCCAGCCCACCGCCAGGCCGTGGTTAAAGTTTTATGGGCCGCGGCTCATACAGTATTATACCGAGACCACCGAAAGATAGAACTATTTTCGGTGGCCTTGATTATACGATATACAGAAAACCCGATTGCGCAGAAAAAACTTCGGCGCATTTTTTACTTTTTTACACTCCAATTACTTCATGCATATTCCAGTGTTTTTGTACCATAGACAAAGGTTATTATCTGTGTAACTTGGTTGCAGAATATGTCATTGCAAACTTAGGAAAGTCAGACATTTTGCATCTGCGTAGAAAGACGAAATTGTCATTACAGCTGTTTCAAGCTGTTACACTTCGGTTTGTTTATTACACAGGAAATGAGGTAACAAACTCATTGTTTCCGCCTGCCACTGCAGGGGTTATATAAGTGTCATGTTACATACATACATATACATATATATATATATATATATATATATATATATATATATAAACTATAAATATAATAAACATATATATATATATATATATTATATATATATGTGTGTGTGTGTGTGTGTGTGTGTGTGTGTGTGTGAGAGATGAGAGAGAGAGAGAGAGTGAGAGAGAGAGAGAGAGAGATAATTATGTATGAACGTGTTCAAAGTTCGAAACATTTGGAAGAGTGTGGAGGCCATTATCATTTAACAAAGCTTGCTCTGCATTGTACCTGAACTGGTAACGTAATCCATCAAGCCGAGGCTGCTTAGGCAATCTCTAGTGAATTGTTCTCAGCTCTCCTCCACCGCGTATGAATAAAAATGTTTAGATAATGCATGTTTGCGTTTCAGGGAAAAAATATGCATTGTTTATGTAGTATCAAAGTTTTCGTCTTGGGTAATATTTCACCCAAAACTTTAATTTTCGAGTCTTTGCTTGTGAATTTACTTTTCTTCACCACAAAGATCTTTAGCAATCCTTAGTTCTGTTTTCAATCTTGTGAGTATTCTATTCTATTTGGCTTTGTTTTCTTATTTTCAAGGATCCATCCAACACCAATTTGAGACCAAAACCATTTTTGTCGATACATCAATTGTAGTTTAATCTATTATTTTGACGCCCAAAAGGAGAAATTGTATAATAAAGAGATGCTTTTGTTTAGGAATTCTTTTTGCTTGAAGACTACTGATGTTTATAAATCAGGGCTTTCGCTTTTGTTGAAACCGCTACTGACTTCTTTATTGCCAACCAGATTGAAATGTTTTTGAGTAAGTAAATGCAGTGGAATTTTGTGAACTACACAAAAAAAAGTTGCTAAAGCGCTGTTTTTCTTGTTTTTTGTTTATTATTTTTTAGTGTTATTGTAGGCTAAAGATTCCATTCTCATGCAGTCGTAAGTCTGTTTTACTGCAACAGATCTGGGCATGTTCATTATGAGCTTAACGAGGGCAAAACCACTCCATCTTCCCATGATTAACGTCATGTCGAATAAGATCCAAACCGACGACGTTTGTGGGCACGAGGGCACTCGCAGAACAACAAATTATTCCTAATTGTTTTTTTTTTTTTTTAATTAGGAACGGTTAATTTAACCGCGTAAGGACAAACGATGCCTCCAGTCGTCAGTAACAAATCAAAATATCAGAGTTCTCTGTCTCTGGGATTGGTTTTCTTTGAAGCCGTAGCAAAAAGCGAGCGGAGCTAAATAGACCGTCGACCCGACGTGAATAATGTATTTGGTTGTACCCAAATGTGTTCAGGAGATTAGCTCTTGTGCCGCGTGGAGGAGTTTCATGCCCAAGCCAGGCCATGTGGATGAGGATGTTCTTGAGTATTACTTTGGACAGGAATGTACTCTACGTGAAATGCAGTTTGTTTTTAAGTGCTTTCTGGTGATGGCTAGCATGATGAGCTATGGTACAGAAATGCTCTGATATTTTGCAGTTAAACGACGTGGGATGTAAATTCAGATGCCCTGAAAATCGACCTACTTAGAAGTCCATTATATTTTTCCCAACTATACGGGAGTTTTCATTGTGTATACAAAAATGGGTAGGATTCTGGCTCAAGGTAAACTAAGGAAGGACGCTCGATGTGAGGCGGTTGAAGAGCACTCGAGGTCTTCTGCCCAAATGTTACTAAGACCCCCTACACGCACACCACTCTTTTTGTGTTCTGGTGACAGATGGGACTTTGACTGCAGTGCTTGGGTGTGCGCGGAGCTGCTTTTTTTTGTTTATTTTTTTTATTTTATACCTTCACGATGACCTTAAACTGTCTCATGAATGTACCATATCAATTTCATAAATATTATGTTGTACCTTGATGTACGAACCACTGCCAGGACAGGCGGTAGCTGTTCTTTTGCATGTGTCCTTGCCTAAAAAAAAAACCTTGATCTCACCACTTTAAAAGTTGATTGATTTAATATGAATGAAGATCATTCGTACTGATAAATGATTTCAAAACTGTATTTCTTTGATTATGATAATAGACACATGTAGAGGTACTTCTTTAATCAAAATCAAGTCAGAATAAAATTCCTAGTGAATTAATTATAATGTAGTTGAAATCTTTAAAAATAACCGATAAATTCTCATACCTTACCGAATGCTATCTGCAGCCCGCCACTTTTTATTCCACATTGCCTGAAATCTCCTCTCCTGAAAATTCTCCAAATTTCCATCTTATTTTTTCTCTCTTTCTTTATCTCTCATTTTTTCCACGAAGTGTAATCAGATTACGCGACCAATGCCTCCATCAAAGCCTGTCCAGATTGAGTTTCCTCTAAAGGAATATGAATTATGCATTAAATTTGCTCATTATAGGAAAAAAGAGGGCGAGCCTCGTGTAATGCTCTTCCATTGGATATCGTCCTTTTGACAGATTAATACGTCCATTGGTAGGAAATTATGTCTGAATATTTTGGAGCAAATTTTCTGTACTAAATGATTCCTGTCGGTGACAAGAATGATAAAAACCCCATAGCTGCCTTTAATATGCCATTTTATAATGGCATTCAGTTCACAGCATCTGTGGTAATGCCTCTCTCTCTCTCTCTCTCTCTCTCTCTCTCTCTCTCTCTCTCTCTCTCTCTCTCTCTCTCTCTCTCTCTCGTAAATAAAAGGAAAACGACTGAAAAATCTTTGTTCGTTGTTTGTAAACTCTTGTAGGACAGTTGCTATATAGGAAATTCAGTGTAGTGGAAAAAAGGGGGGGATTTTTACAGTACCGGAGCAAATTGTATTTGCGAACAGATTTTCATATTCTCTAAATTTACCGTTGAAAATGAAGTTGAAAATAGTTTCTGTCGGTAATTATAAATCAAAGCATTATTACCGGTTTGTGCATTGAAAATTCAGGATTTCGGTATTTCCCAGTTTCGATTGTAATCTTTTATTTAAGGAACAATCATGTTTCTACAGCATATATATATATATATATATATATATATATATATATATATATATATATATATATATATATATATATATATATGTGTGTGGTGTGTGTGTGTGTGTGTGTGCGCGCGCGCGCGCGCGTATACCGTAGAAACATAATTGTTCCTTTTATATGCTCATATTAGAATAAACTACCTCCGCTGGCATCTCTCTACCAGTGAAGTATATCCCTTCAATTTGCCTGTCCTCTCTTTAAATAGGTAAAATTTGGCTTTTGTTTTTTTTGTTCAAGCTTCATGTTGTTGACTCTAACTGATAGCAAAAGCTTAGCGTCAAGGAAAATAGAGCTTTCTTTGTAGGGCAGTGTATACTTGTCACATATTCTCCCTTTGCGAGCTTTGGGTAGGACGCTCCAGAATGTGTCAGCCATAAGGCTCTTAGTAAGTTTTTAGGATGAGGATGCCTGCCCCATGGCCTTTCTGAGCCTGGCTGCGACCCACCATAATTGCCTTGGTACCACATACTTGACTGCTCGTGTTATTTACTCTCATTTCTTTGAAACTGCTTATGACCATTCAAAAAAAGAAGAGATGAAAAAAAAACGACGCAATCGCAAGCTAATGGTGTAAAGTGACTGTTATGAAAATAGAAACCGACTCAAATGGTGAAATTCTTTTTCCTTGCCTTTACCTCCCTCCCTCCCTCGGTGGGGAGCGAGAAACGCCACAAGATAATTGAAAGAGGAAGCCCGAGGAAGGCTTGGCAATAGAATAAACGCATTGGAATAAAAGCAACATCATCCGGCGAAATGAGATAAAATTCTCTGTTACTGCAAATAAGATACAAAATATTTGCCATCGTTCTCAATCCTTGGCGCTCGTTCGTGCTCTGCTTTCCCTCGCCCCGGTATCCTATTTGTGTGTGTCTGAGGATTAGGGAGGATATGTATCCAAGATCCCTCGCCTCTCCAAGTATCCTATTCGTGTGTATGTGCAGATTAAAAGGATGAATAGGATTGGACCCTAAAGTCCGGCGAGGACCATCCTATTGAGAAAGCGAGACATTGAGACGTCGTCTGCGATGTTGCTATTTCCCCTCGCAGCTTGCCTCCCAGAGGTCTTTCGCCGAAATCGTTTATTTTTCATTAGGGATCATTTGGAAATCATTTCGACCAAGGGAGTCATAGCCAGGAGGAGGAACAGACAGACAGACAAACGACAGACAGACAGACAAACACACTGGCTGAGTGGAGATCTGGTTAGACGGGAAGGTAACTAGGGAGCGTTTGCAGTTTCTAAAGGGATTAATGATTAGCCCTACAACGCATATAGGGATCTGAAACGCCAGATTCCTTAATTAAGTAATGAACACGTTCTCCACACACACACACACACACACACGCACACACACACTCACTTGCATATCGTGAGTGGTGTGGAATCTTACCGCTGAAGATGAAATTTCTTCATTTATTTCCTGTTCGGATTTAGACTTGTAGTGATAGGCTTAGCGATAAAAAGGACAACGAAGTCAAGAGGTCAAGATGTCAGTGTGGCCATCAGGAATACGCTTTGAAATTGTAGTTTTAGGCCTGCCAATGATTCGGAATACTGATGTCCCTTTTAGGCAATTTAGGAGGACCCACTGAGGGTTGTGGACCCTTTGGTGGGAGCATGCGGTGTAAATGATATATGGTGCTCTACGCAAATGAGACAACGCTTTGACATAATATGTGAAGTCAGTTAGCATTCGAAATGTTTGTGACTACGTTGAAGTTCGTAAATTAAGATGTCACACTGTCTTTGAATACAAAGGCGCAGCGTTTGTTAGTGAAGAGCCGAATGAAGCGAACTACAGCCAGTGTGATTGGTAGGCAAGTGAATTGAGAGGTCAAGGGAAATAAATAAAAAGCAGATTCTCGGAAGCACAATTGCCAAACACAATAAACGATTGCGTAGCTACAGACAAGGCGATGAATACCAGTTGTCAAGGAAATGTAACTGGTGGAAAATAGCCGGATATATTAAGAATTCAAAGGCAAATCTCAGCAATTACTGTTGGAAATGTTGAACTTTGAGGGGGATGTAGATGCCGCCTTCATTTTGTATATTTCACACTCGCCTATACATACATACATACTACATTACACACACGCGCTCACACACACACACACGATCAAAATCTTTATCCTGTAGTATTTTATTGAAGGGAACAGATGACCAGAAAAGGTCTGGTATATAATGGAATTACAGATTAATGGAAACGTGGAGTCAGATATTGTGGGTTCCGTACACATATGATGGTAGACTGCAGGAAACAGAATAGGCCCCTATTTTGTAATAGGAAATAGAAAACACACACACAAAACCCAGCAACGAAGCTAGACCTCAAATGCTCTAGGGGTTCATTGCATTTGGCTACTTACATTTTTTGTAAAGAATTATATCGTCTTTTTCAAGGTCATCTGAAATAAAAAAAGATAAAATATTACCAGTTTCATTCCCGGAGAAAATTAGCTTTGCATTAAAATAGAAATGTTATTTGCCGAAGAGACTGGCTAAGTTCGGGCATGAGTCATCTTTAGTTAACAGGTTATCAGTAGAGAAATATCCAAGCATGAATGAGGATGATAAATAATAATGATTACAATATTCTTCTCAGTAATGATAATTGTGTAGATTGTTAATGTTACATTTGTTTTGATATTTCCAACATAACTACGATAACACTTGTTCGAGGAAATTTCCGTGTCCTCTTAATCTGTATTTTATTATGAAGAAAACGAGAAGACTTTTCAACTTATACTGAAAAATTTTCATAGTTAAGATAAGGCTTTGATCGCAAACTCTTCAATGTCATCCTAAAAAATGAAAAATAAATTTAAAAACCTACAAAAGATTTATCAGTTATTTAAATATCACTGAAAACATTCAACAAGGGCTAAGCAAAAACAAAATAATAATAGAACTATAATCAAATTGTCAGTCACTTGTGTATATGAAGTTTTCTTTTGATTTTTTTTATTCCCCCACCATATACGTATTGTGATTTATAAACCTCATTAAAGATAGCATCGATGCATTTGAAGACAACTAAATTTGCCTTCAAGGAACAACTGTAACAAACAAAGTATGTCCAACAAATGTATTTTTCAGAATCTCTCTCTCTCTCTCTCTCTCTCTCTCTCTCTCTCTCTCGTCTCCAATGCTCTCTCTCTCTCTCTCTCTCTCTCTCTCTCTCTCTCTCTCATTCTTGGCTGTTGTCACCTATATCACTCCTCTATTTGGAAAATTATTATTTGGGTGATATACAATAAAGTCAAATGCACACGAGAGTGTATGTACCCGAGTGTAGAGTTTACTGTAAAAGCTTTTTAGAATATTGGATGCTAATGATAAGTTGTCATCTGCTTAATAATCTGACTCTCAGTAGAGAATTATGCTCCGTCATCTTGTTAAAGCTAATCGATTTTTCTGTTGCCTCCTGCAACCATCCTGTGAAGCTTTTTCTCGCTATACTTAATCCAGCTGTTTTGCAAAATGACCTCTAACTCATGATATATCGTTTTGACGATTTATGGAAATTCGCCTTGTTTATTTTTCGGCCTTTTTATAGCCGTCTCCTTAAAGCCTCTCTTTAATGAAACGTTTATCGCTCTCTAATACCTCTTACAAAACATCTTTCAGAGGCTTAATAAAGCCTCCTCTTTCTCTTTTATGATACATCCTTCAACGGCTTTACAGATTTATCCTCTTTCCTCTTTTATGATAATTCTTCAAAGGCTTTATAAAGTTTGCCACTCCACGAACTAACTTAAATGCTCCCGTTACTCTTGCCCCCGGGCAGATTTTGGCAGTGGTTGGGAATTTTAAGTTTCGAGTAATTTTCGATTTTTTTTTCTTTCCAAGTGATGATTTTACATCGTTATTTCTCTCCGCTTTCTTAGAATAGTTGATGGCCTAAGCCTCCTGGATTATGTTCTGACGAACGTGCTCACTTGATAAAGACTTACGAATGCCAAAAGTACATTTTATAAAGCGATAGTTCTTCCAGAGAGAGAGAGAGAGAGAGAGAGAGAGAGAGAGAGAGAGAGAGAGAGAGAGAGAGAGGGTGGTGGTTTCTGGGTTGAACTTTTTCAACATTTCATTGACACATGCACACACACATATATTATATATATATATATATATATATATAATATATATATATATATATATATATATATAATGCTCGTATGTATTCGTGTGTGTATATATATATATATATATATATATATATCATATATATATATATATATATATATGAGAGAGATGAGAGAGATGAGATAAAGATGAGAGAGAGAGAGAGAGAGAATTGTTTTAGAGAGAGAGAAGAACCGAGAATTTGTCCAATGTAAGTGAATTTCACTGTATGGAATAAGGCTGAGTGTTCAACATACCTATAGATAATTAATGGCAAGTGGGGAATTTTATGGAGATTCAAGAGCCATTACTCAGATGCCGGAAAGGATATCGTCACGTTAATGGCTCCAGTTAATTGGCGAAATATATCGCGTGTCGATCCTAACTCGAAATTGAGGTCAAGCACTGTTTTCCTCTTCATGTTTCTAATTAGCTCGCTCTCCAAATACTATGTAAATCATGGAAAAATACAGGAAAGTACCAGATTGAAGAGAGAGAAAGAGAGAGATTTTCTACTCGCTGAGTGCCTCTTCAAATGAGATTATGTTTTTGGTTCGTTTTTTGTATTTTGTTTCTTAATTTATTTGGCTGCATGTTTGTCTGTTTGTTGGCAAAGTTACACAAAATGCTGTCACAATTTATGGTGAATTTTACCTAGCTGGTTCTCGTGAGTTGTGATTGTAAGAAGGGGACTTTTTGGGTGCTGGATTGTTTATCTGTTTCTTTTTGGACTTGATTAACCCAAACCCTACGCTTCTATACTGAATTATCACTTTAGCAAAGAATATTTGGCTAGAATTTTTCATGTCGTAATCCTTCCAGGAAAGACGAATCAATTTATTGTCCCGGAAAGAAGAATCGGTTTATTGTCCAAGAAAGAAGAATCGGTTTATTACCCAGAAAAGAAGAATCAGCTTATTATCCAGGGAAAAAGAAGAATCACTGTGGTTTATTGTGGTCTGTGCAATGTTGGCAAGTCCGTAAGAGATTGGGAGAGTATTCTCTTCAGAAATTATTGAATTGCCGTAGATGGTTCCTATCAGTATTTGTAGCATTAGTGTCAAGAACAATTGAAATTTTGCGATGATATGATAAAGTGGAAAACGTCAATAAAGAGGACAAGGGACCGTGGGAAACACTGACCTCCAAAGTATTGGAGTATTGTTAAGTGAATGTTGGGCTACTTGCGTACAAGACGCATAAGCATTTGGAAGAGGATTACACGATTTGGTGACTGTTTCTTTCCCTAGATTGTCAAATCTTTGAACATTTGATTTGCTCTTGTTTTCTTTGATGTGCTTAAATATCACCTTTTTTCCTTTGGCTAGATGGAAACGTTACTTCCCGCCCTCACAGTATTCCGAGTTATAAATTTTATTCCTTCAGAGAATACGAGATCATTTGTAACAAGTATACGGTAAATTGTTGCTGTGCAAAGAAAATGTCATTAGATCATGAAAAATGTTTAAACTCCGAAAGTAGCAGGTGGTGTAAATAGATATTTTTGCATTTCCAAATTTTAGTGCAACATAATGTAAAGAACTGATAATTAAATATTCTAATGAAGCGACTACGTCGTATAACTCGGCATGATTAAATGTAATTATTTTATGACAAAATAGCTGCATAATTAGGTCTCCTAATAAACAATTAACGTTGCTGCTCACTCGATGTGCTTGTATCGCTGCATTGTGTTATCACGGAAAAAAAAAATAAAATGCCATGACATCAGTCGAGAGAGAATTAGATCGTAATAGTCGATAAATATAATAACACTAGTAGAATTCGAGATTTCTGGATGGGCAGTAGCCTATATCCGTATATCCAACTGTAACTAGTTCAGAGATAATGGAAGTAATGATAAGAAAAGAAATTTAAAAGATCAGTACTGCTGTCTACCAATCTTATTTTGTTATGCTTTGTGAATTAGATCAGTATTTTCAACTTAAATATTTGCTTTGATTAGTTGTGTGTGTTACTTTCAAGTGTTAGGTCAATAACATTATCTTAATTTATTTACCAGCTATGTCATTCGTCTGTATCATTGATAAGTCTTTGATAATAACAGATTGGTTCTACTGCTACTAATAAGATCCATGCTTTGTTCATTGATTGTTTATTAGAAGATTGTATATACAGCATTCCTCTTGTGGTGATTGTAAGAAATTGAGCATTCGTAGATAATACATGGATTTTTTTAAATATAATGAAAATACTTACCAAATCAGATTCTTGATTTCACAAGAAAACATGATCATAAAATATACCTCAACCGAACTGTAATATAGCTGCTTTCATCTTTGGATATGTCACCTCTGTAAGATTGCAACTGCGCTGGTTTTATAAAGTCCAAAGACTACCAAAGTGTATATCCCGAAGTAAAGATCCAGCGTAACAATAGAAATGATCCTATGTCAGAACCGAGTACGGATAGTAACGTTGCTCTGGAGACCGCAGTAAAACTTCTAACGAGACTTTAATTAGGTTTCTAGATACTTTTATATGGTACTAATGTAAGGTTTAATGAAGCCTCTGTACAGATGCTAACATAACTGTTAGGTATTTAGACGGTAGGAGGTATTTAGACGCTAGGCCATATCCTGAGGTCTTTTGACCTTAGTACTGATATTATCGTAATTTTAAAACGTTTTTGTATTCTAGTACAGATACTATAATGCTACACATTTTGTTTGTGACTCATTATATTGCCATTAGGGAAAGTTGGTAGTTTTTTTTTCAATATAGATGAACAATAATATTTAGTTCTAAAGCTAGATTACCTTTTTCATTTATTTCACTTAACCAGCCACTTACATTGTTGAGTATTTGCAATTAAAAATAGGTGATGGATTGTGCAGGTTGGAAGGAGAATGGAAATTTTCACATGGTAGCAATGAACAGTTATGAGAAAGATAGTAAATGATAATTTATTAACCTTTTTCTCCATTATTTCATAACAGCCTGGAACTATAGCTGAATCCAGTTTTGTGAAGAAAGTTTTGGTAAGGAAATGAACAGCACCCTAAGGGTGCGTAATCTAGATCCATTTATTTCAAAATGATTATGTAAAGTGCATAGATTTTTAGAAAGTTTTGGTAGTTTGGTTTTTTAGGGAATAGGATAGGTGCAAGATGCAGATGCAAGCGAAAACCAAGATTTATTCATGGTGCACTCACTCTCAGTGACTCCTCTTCCTCCTTCCCGGCTGCTAATATTTTTTTTCAAGTGACGTGATGTTCGTTTGTACCGTCAGAGTAGTGTGTATATTATATATGTGTGTTGTGTGTGTGTGTGTGTATGTATATATATATATATAGTATATATATATTATTCACACACACTATATATATGTATATACACACATATGTTATGTATCAGTTCACATGAAAATATGTTAGGTAAGTAAGATGCAACTAGTCAAGATTCATAGCTTGCGTTCCCTTTATCTCTGGTATTTTTTTCCTTAATATTACATGTTCCTGCGATTCCAAGTATGTATGTATGTATGTATTTATGTATGCATGTATCAGGGGAAAACTTAATATTGATGATAAACGGCAATGAATCCTGTCTTGCATATGTGGGAGGAGCACATTACACGTTCCTCCTCTTGGTGTTATGTGTAACGTAAAAAGACTACTATCTCATACATACTCTGCTCGATAACTAATTTACATAAATTGGTGAGGCACTGCGCTGCCCTTCAGTAACCAGTGGCTACGATGATTCACATTTCCCAACATTTTTCCGGGCACTCGAATGAACTAGGTGTTTTCGTCGCGGATGTTAATAAAAAAGTTCTTAATTAGTTTACAAAGTTTGCAAAAGCCTTCACTCTGTAAACATGCCTCATCTCTCATGTGAGGTGATTTGTTGTGATTTTATTTAATTTTTCTTATTCATTAGGAGAACAGCCGAGTAGGTGCAGTTTGTTTGATTACTTTTGGCTTTGTCCATTTACGTCTGCGGAAAATTAAGGGTGGGGGGGCGGGGATAGGGTAATAAATTCGCAAATATTGCATTTTTCGTGCTGTTATTTTTGGAGTCTTCGTTTTGTGTGTTCGTTCTGTGCCCAGTTTCTCCAATTATCAAACTTCTACGTCTTCGCAATTCTCTCGAACTTCGAACTATCGGAAAATTTATTGACGATTTGAGTGTCGAACGAAGCAATTCCGTGTCTGTCCCATTAGTGATGAGATTTGCTCTGCCGAGAGAAAAACAAATATACTTTCGTCCACAACTTTTGTCATTAGATTTGGGAAATAGGTAAGCAGGACAGATCGCTTAAGTAAATTACAGCTGGTTCATCCCGCATGAAAACTTCGTTATATTACATTTCGCATTTGTTGACACTAAATAGGAAGCAACATTTTTTTTTTTAGATTTCTGGGATTGTTATTTATCATTTTTCCATTTTTCTGCTGCTGTGAATAAATATACACTGCATTTTCCGTATTAGTCGTTTTGTATGAAAGGGAATGCATTATAAATTGTATATGTGCTTTGGAATTTTAGCTACAACGAAAGTTTTCTTTGTATATTAAGGCAGAATATTAAGTATTCCTCTCCTGGTTTTAGAAAAAATTAATGTAATCGTTCCATACACGTTTTTAGGTAGAAATTTCAACCGAGCCCATTTCCCAAAGGAAAGAAAATTATGGAAAGCTAATATTTTTCCAATTTTGTGGACATTAGTAGACAGAAAGTTATATTTTGCCTTATAATCTACCAATAGGTCAAATTTCAGAAATACCCTTCTCTTGCATAAGTTCAGAATTAGTTGTAAATGTTGTCTTTAAGCAAAATTTATGGACTATATTATGCTCACTGTCTGTTGCAAAATAAAAACTGAGATATATAAATTTTATTAAGTAAAAAGAGCTATATTTTAATTAAATACATTTATTATGTACTGTCGTTATATTATAAACATAACAGTTTCAGTGTAAAAATTCTTTGCTATGTTCACATATCGTATGTAGTTATGTTTTTCAATAACAAAATCACATAAAGCCTACTATTCTCATTCACATCACGTTTTGATCTAAAGCTCCATAACAAAGTCTAGGAACACGCGTATAAAATGCTTTCTGACATAAGAATGAAAAGTATCCGCCGAATTCATTTATTTTCTTATTATATAAGATATATTTGGCTAATCGTGATATTGAAATCATCATGAGCAACCTAATGTCTAAAACGTAATAGCCGGTAGAGAAGTAAGTGCAACCCGTGTAATTACGAGATCCTCGAGTTTTCATTCATTTTTATAATGTAGCTTTTCCTCGGTCATAATAAAGCTACAATCTTTCAGCAGGAAATGACTCCAGTGAACTCAAAGGTTTTAATGATTCCGCCCCCCCCCCCTTTTTATTTTTCATTTTTGGTCGTTCCCTTTGGACTTTTCGTTATTGCCTCTGATTACTCAACGTTTTATTTTGAAAATCAGTACCACGTAAGTCATTTTAGCTTTACATATTGCGCATATGCAAATGATTTCGCACCTAATTTTGAAAAATCTGATGAACTTATTTGCCCGTCATTGAAATGAAAAAAGTGTTGTTTTGCTAAGCGCCCTCCAGGTTTTCGTGGAATTAATTAATATTGAAGTGCCTCTTTGGATGGCTCGTTAAAATGGCGAAATTTTGGCTTTTGAGTGTTTAGAGTTGTGCATCGTAATCACTGCGTGCGAGAGGTGTCGGTGTTGGTGGGTGTGCAGTGTTTGTTTCGACTGGAAGAGAGAGAGAGAGAGAGAGAGAGAGAGAGAGAGAGAGAGAGAGAGAGAGATATCTTTATGAAGGAATATCAAGACACTATGTCTTTTGTGTTTCATAAAGCAATTGCATGTAAATGCTTATGGTTCTTGCTGTCTAGGATGAAAAAGAAATCCATTTTTATGTTTACATGAGAGAGAGAGAGAGAGAGAGAGAGAGAGAGAGAGAGAGAGAGAGAGAGAGAGAGAGTTTATGCACCCACGCGTGTTTCTGTATATGAGTGACCGTCAGATCAGAAAAAATTAATTAACAGTTATTTTCCTTATTTGTCGATGTTTTAAACTTCAGCTTTATTAAACGAAAGGTTGCTTGATTGCCTTTGCCAATTGTGACCTTATGTAAATCAGCTTTGGAGGGATGGAATCATAAATAAACAGTTGTTTTAACAGACTAATACTACTACTACTGCAATTACTACTGCACTTACTGAATTAATTTTCTCTACCTTCATTATGCTCGAGGCAAATTTAGATTATCGTTAATATCAGTATTAGAAGTATTAATGTCACTAGCGATATTGGAGATGTAAAATTATATCAGTGAGTATTGTAATGCGGCAGATTTATCAGAAAATAATATAGTTTCGAAATGTAAAAAAAAAAAATGACTGGGAGCTTTCAAGATTACCTTAATTTATACTATCACTGCGTGCAGTTATAAATTTTTATTTTTTTATAAAAAAATATAAATAAAAATGAAGGCATCACTACAGCTTGTTATATCACCGAAGTAAAAAACAGCTAAATAACTAAAATACTTTATTTTCCCCGAGTGCACAAGGTCGAACTATCGGCAATGTTGTTAAATGCTGTATGTTTCCCGTCAAAAACAGTGTCATCTGCAACAAGGAAGTGGTTGTCAGCCTGGCAAATGCAGAGGGAGAGGAAAGGGTGCCAATGGCAATTGCGTTGGAATGTGCAATACCCCACTGTGAAAATCTTTGATGACTCTCGTGTATAATCCTAATCCTATTAATCGAGTAATCCTCTTGCATAAATAAATCATTGTTCCCATGCGTTGATACCTGCCACTGTTATTGCTATTATTGCTGTGCATGAAGATGATTTTAATGTTATTGGACAAACAAATGAAGGAAATATAAATAGAGGCAATAAACACAAAGAGGAAGAAGACGCTTCAGGTTTTCTTTTTTGTTCTCGCGGCTTGTTTTCTTTTGACCTTGTAGGCCTATTATTGGTTTCGTCTTAGGCCTTCTGCTGTAGCTTTTGACACTCGTTGATTGTTTCCCATCCCTCTTCAGTGCTCTCGACTTCCGGCAATAAATGGTTTATGGTGTTTATTTTACACTGAACAGCGGTCCGTATGGTCTCTCAACATTTGATGTCAGCGCATGCGTTAGAAAGTTATGGCTGAGATTTTCAGTTCATTATTCGATGAATGGATCGAATTCGTGTTTCCTATTTATTTATTTATTTATTTATTTATTTATTTATTGTTCTCAAGATTTCTACAATCGGTAAGTTAGCAATGTAGTATTACATTCTTGCTTAACTCGTTAAGAAAAGAAACCGTAATCTCAGTGACTAATAATAGTTTCATTTGAAGTTGATAGAGGAAAAAAAAAACACCTTCATTTGCCACCCTTTCCTTTCCCTTACCTTAAGTAGCTTTCGAAGGCCCTTCCCTTATAGCAAATGACTTGGGCAATCAAGGAAGCTCATTTTGTTAAGGAGAAAACTTAAGCAAAGCGACGTCGATTGCATTTCGACGTGAGATGGTTCATTTACCTCAAGAACCAGTAGCCTCTCTGTATAACGTTTGACGGGAGGGGAGGTTAAGTTTTACATGTTAGCCTTCAGCTATTGTCAGTGAGAATTTGTATGATGATTAATTGCAAGGAATCATGTTAGTGTCATCCGATTTTATAGGTACTCGAGGGTAATGCAATTCTTGACTGCTTTGGATGACCACTGCATTTATCCTGAGCGTAGGTCGTAGGCCAACTAATTTCAATTAGATGGGCAAATTTATCTTAGTTTATTTTCTGTCCGGATGTCCGATGATTTTTATTTTATTTTATTTTTTTATTTCTTATTTTTGCAAACTTTGAATAATTCATTCCTGTCACGATTTAGAACAAAATCTATTAACATTTAAAGTAAGTAGAGCTCAAATAATAATGCTATGTGGGTATAAATCCATGCCACTTAAAGTGTGCTAATTCCATATTTGTACTGTTTTTCGCTAACCAATGTAAATGAGATATCATGGCATTGATGCAAAATGAACATATCTGTTAAGCAGGAAATTGAATATTATATATCATCATTATCATAATAATTTGGTTTCTGTGTTGATAGCCTTTCTGGTCGATATAGGTTAAGACGGTGGATGGTATATTCCTCTAAACTTCGGCATACTTCATCTAATTTAACATAATGGTGGCATTATTTATTGTGAAAAATTCTTCCACTCCTTCTTTGGTAGATTAAACAGCGTCGGCATCATCTTCATTTTTCATTTCATTTACGCTTGGCAAGTTTTTCTTAACTAAACATCCCATTAACGTTGGAAGCGTGACCCAGACGTGGTTTTTCTTTGGTTTTTCTCAATCATTATTAATGAGCTCTTATACGAAGAGGTAAGACAGACCAACGACTCATTTCATATGATTTCCTCCAGAGGTAAATTTCAGTTATTAAATATTACCTTGAGGTGAAAAAAGAGCCAGTAAAAACCTCGAAAACTAACAACAGTTATTTATTGTTAAAGGATGTATGGAGTAAGTGTCATAACAAGGGTCGCTTGTTATGATTATTATCCTCTGCAGTAATTTCCGAACATATATACATGAATCTGTAATATATATATATATATATATATATACTATAATATATCTATATATATATTATTATATATATATATATATATATATAAATATATATATATAATAAATAAATTAATTAATAATAATATTAATATAATATAATAATAATAATCATAATAATATAGATATAATAATAATAATACTATAATATAATATATGAACAATAATAATAATAATAATAATAATAAAGACATTTTTTTGCATTGCTCTCTGGAAATTCTAAACTGTTACAGCCACCTTTTCTTGTGTTTGTTCTTTAGGGAAGGAACAATTTCGTTCCTATCGCACATCAGAGAGAGAGAGAGAGAGAGAGAGAGAGAGAGAGAGAGAGAGAGAGAGAGAGAGAGAGAGAGAGAGAGAGGAATGTTAAACGTGTATGTAAATCCACAATTTGTGAATGATTGCGAAATTTCAAATTCACAGAATCAGTGGAGTCTGAGTCTCTTTATATTTTTGAAAATGGGTTTCATGGAATTCATTTAATGATTTTGGCCCTGAATTGAAGTTACGGAATGGAATGGAATACAGAGGTAAGGCCAAAAGCCATGTTCTGGGACCTGTGAGGTCATGCAACGCTGGAAAGGAAATTGAGAGTAGGTTGGTTTGAAAGGTGTAACACGAGGTAAACCTCGCAGTCGCGCTATTAAATAATTGTTAGGAGAGGGTGGATAGCAAGGTGGAAGAAAGATAATATGAATGGAGGTACAGTAAAAGGAATGAAAGGGGTTGCAGGTAGGCGAAAGTTGTCGACTGACAAATAACCACTAGAGTAGTATTACTTTCCAAAATTGTTTTTCAGTAAGTTAATGGGAATCGAGTTTGAATTTGGATGATTATATTATATATAGACATTGTTTATATGTAATATAATCGTAACTAACGATCCCGCGTCATACTCATTTTAAGACCAAACGCATTGTTTGTTTGCTAAAATAAATCTGATCTCAGTGCGTCGCTGAAAACAGCGTGTGCGCTTCAAAAGTATCTCAGTAAAAGGTTGAACAAGAAATTAATAATAGCATGTGCTTTGATAGTGAACAACGATTTTCTCACCGAGGGTGAGAATACACTCTTGGTTTTTCTCAAGGCATTATCAACTGGCCTCGAAAAACAAATCTCGTTTTTTCCAAAGGACCGATCCTACAAAGGAAAACTCTTCTTACGATCAATAACCGCATCCTGAAAACATTAATGTCACATGACCCCTTCCGAGACCCTCTTGCGCCAGTCTGAACCCTCTTCGTCATCAGAGCCATTGGCTCAGCCCTGTCATTAAGGTTGATTGTGGGGACCACCGTCATTTTTCCAAGGAAAATGACTGACATAAACAAGACATTATTCATTGGAGCTTCATAAATGTCTTCTCATTACTTGGATGATGTATTTCACTGCAAGGACGCCAATTAATTAAAAAGTCCTTAATAATTCGGTGGATGGCGCTCCCAGGACCGCGTTGCATGGAGCTAATTAACTTAGTGCGATATTCAGTCGATGTGGATAACACGGGGGAAGAAAAGAAACGGGTGTAGTTTGTGTCCTTAATTATCCTTTGTGTGTTGCAAGGGCCGTACAGCCATGGTGGAGCCTGGTATTTGGATAGTCTGAGTATTAGTGTTCTCCGGCGTATGAATATTCCAGAAATGTGAAAGAAGTTTTGAGGTATTGCTTGTATAAGTTTGTTATTCAAAAGTCCAATAGTTTGTTTCCAAATGCCTGTATCTAACGTACCCATGGGGAAATGAGAATATAAATAGAACTAAGAAGTGTGTTCTACTAGTAAAGGATCGTAGAAAACAAGGATAGAGGGAATAAGGAGAGATTTCCGATATTTGGCCGGAGTTGGAAAGAAACAATGACAGAAAGGCGCAACCAAGCTTGTTTTTAGCATCTGCTCTTAAGTAGGCAACTTTGAGCTCTTGGAAAGATGAGCAGCCACACGGGAAGCGGTTGCCTGTCGAATAATACAAAGAATCTGAGAGGGGAAGGCACAAGCCTTCATCAGCAGAATAGTAACTAAAATAGTACCTGTAGAGAAGAGACAAGAAGGTCACATTGGTGAGGAGAAAATGGATCCGGAGAGATTTTTTTAATTTCTTATTTTGTATTTCTTCAGACTAATACATAACTCAGAATAAAACAAAGATTTAATGTTTACTTTCATCAATGAGAACTGGAGGAAGAAATAAGAAACAATTACCACAAAAGAATCCACGCTTATGGCTTTTGTTTACACAAAATGCAGGGAAAGCAAACACGTTCGCGAGCAGTAAATGGTGCATGGAGACAAGCACGACGCAAGCGATGGCCATTACCAGTAATGAGAGGTAAAGAGACCGATTAGCGTAGCTGCGAAATTACCGTATCTGTAATTGGTCGCAGTATCTGATGTCAGTCAATTTCGTTCATGGGGGAATTTCGCCCTTGTGGCATATTTCTCTCATGTGATAAGTTTTTTTTTTTTTTTTTTTTATTAAAACAGATTTCAAAGTTGTGTTATTATTTTACTTTTCGGCTTTTGTTGTTTTGTATTTGTATTTTTTTTTTATTTAAGTCGTAAGTTAATTTTTCCAAAGTAATCAATATCATGTATTAACTTTCTAACACTTCTGAGAATGGTCAAAACAAAGACAGCGGGATCTCTTTATGGTTTCGTTTATATTTTCTCTTAAGTTATTTTCATTGAGCATAATGTACCATTGAAGAGTAAAGGTCAGAGTGGTTGGGCAATGTCCCTAAATTACGTACATACCTCTCTCTATCTATTTATGATTAAATGAATGTACATGTTTCAAGGTTAGCTTTGACAGCAGAGAGTATAGTATGATAATCTGTCAATACACTTATAATTGGGTGTAAAGGAGGTTCATTTTTTAAACCCCCTTTATACCCAATGAAGCATCGTAAGTAATATATGGAATATATAAAGGTTGAGTTTCAAAATAAGTTTTATTCCGAAATCGTTGTAAGTCCGCTTGATGCTTCTTTTTTTTTTCCTGGGTTTCATGTTCGCTTTGTAACTGTATAAAAATGCTTCCAAGTTTCTTGCTTGCTTAGTAAAATCAATCTAAGCTGAGCTAGTAGACACTAAAGTTATCTCTGTATCCAGTGTAATAAATAATCTTGCAATTTTTAAAATTATGGGACCTGGAAAGAGTTATCGATGAGCTGGCGTTTGGAAGTAGTAATTACAAATGATGATGAATATCATCTTGGCATTCAGTGTCTTGCGAAGCAAAAGTCATCTGTGAAATTCCTCCACTGATGCCTTTTATGTTCTTTCACCTCCACCAATCGCCATTTATCTCCAGCCTCCCTTCTCATAGATCACATCCATGTACGTAGTTCTATGTCTTCCAGCACAGAATTCTGGTGCCCACAGGAGGCGCCAGCTGACGCTGTCACGTACTGTTTTCCTAGAGGTTGTGCGAAGGACATGTCGAAGCCACCCTTATATCTCCTTCATCAATAACACATCTAAGTATAGGACTTGGATAATTTCCCATATAGTATCGTTCATAATTCTTTCTTTCTACCTGACTCCCAGTATTCTTGTTATAGATCGTACTGGGGTTATGTGTAATACGACTCTAGCGTTGTTTTTGGCTATTTACTTTCCAAAGCTTATTTAGCCTATTCAGCCTCCCCATTTGTTTATTCGTTTGTCTCAGTCTACTAAAAAATTCAAACGCTAGAAAGACGAAATACATGAAAAGATACGTGAAATGTTTGTGGCAAATAAACATTATTAGAGATTACGTAAAAAAAATTGCTTTAGTAAATTCTTAACAAGAGACCAACAGCATCTCAAGTAACACCTTTTAAACTAATCATTACCTTTACTTGATTATGAATGTTGTTATGAACTGCCTTATTGTTACATATGCCGCTTAACTATTCACGGCCACGTCAAACCGAGTGTGTGATGTATATCGGATACAATTCAAAACACCTATCGCAGAGATAAATTAAGAAAGCAGACAGAAGTTATGAAAACAAAAGTCTCTTCAAATTTTACCTCCTACTAAGAAAGAGTTATGCAACAAGCTCGTAAATCTGCAGCTCCTCTCTCTCTTCCTTCTCGCCGAAATGGCCACTTTCCTCCTCTGGAACTTCATAATTCTTGCCGAGTTCGCTTCTCTATGAAAATGATTTAAGGTCTATTGCGAGACAATGGCCTCTCCAGGTGCCTAACCACTTCTAAACGAGTGACACGTTTCTCTTCTAATTACCCGTGGCCCCTCGTAAGCACATCCATTTAGACAAGTAATGTTTAGTGCCTTGCATTGTAACTCGCCTTTGCATGAGCTCAAAGTTGCTTACTTGCGAGCAGTTGGTAAAGAGCAACTCTTTCTTTTTCTTTTCGTAATTGTTACGGGTGCAAGTTTTTATCTTATTCTGGCGCGTGTTTGAATGATTAATGGTTATGCTCGTGCTTGCAGAGTAAGTGCAAGGTGTAAGAAGGACATATTTGGTTTTGGATTCCTTGTCGCAAATAAGATTCTATGTGAAGTAAATGCATCAAGAGGAAAGCGACAATAGTTGTCGGAAAGTATTCCCCCCATCTTATTCTGAATACGTTTGATCTAACTTAAATTTCGAGAGACTAAAATTAAATAAAAATCATATTGCAAAATTTTACCAAAAATTACATGGTCTTGTGTGTACGTTCCAATTAAAAAAAAAATGCGAAGTACCTTTGGATTTTTATTTTTTTTTTTTTACCGATGGCTGAATGACTGAGTGGATATTGCCTGAGTAAAGAAACAAGGAATGAGTGTTCTATAGTCATTTGTCTTCAATAATTGCTGGAAGTAATTAATCACCCTGATATAAGTGAAGGGTTGAATTTCAACTTCATTAAATCAAATCGGAGAATTGGATGGAAAGGGAATTTAAGTAATGGGCCGATATTATGTTAGAGACTGAAAACTTCATAGGATTTTCAATCAGATATATTTCTTAGATACAGTTTGACAGATGAATGAAGGCTAGTAATTTGGAGGCCCTTCAGGCAAGAAAGTGAACTTCATGATGGTACAGATAAAAAAGAGGTATTGTTAATTGAATGACGGGAAAACGTAAATGGAAAAGGAGATATACTGGAGAAGGGAATTGATGATGAAGAAAAAATTATATGGCAGGCTACGGCAATGGGAAATTCCACGAAACAGTGGTAACACAAGCAAGTATTGACCTCTATAACACCAGAAGCAGAGGGTTAGATATAAGGCTAGAAATGTAACCACCTGGAAAACTAAACTATTTGAAAGAAGTTAACAAAAGTAGCCTTATGTGACATCAGAAATGTTCTTTAGTCTATCAAGGTAGGTTGGCGAACATCGGTGAAATAAGAATGATAATCAATAGTAATGAGTGTGGTCGGGATTTGAATGGGTGAACTATCTCGAGCTTCAAACGCTGCCGGAGCATATCAATATGGATATGGAGGTTGCGTATTGGCTAGCAGCCTTGTTTCTGAATTATCAGTTACTTAGAATCAGAAAGATAGCACCATGTGGAGAAAAATGCTGACAGCAGAAAAGGAATACATGTTCTTGAACATCATCTCACTATATAATCTTTTACTGACAGCAGTGTACATTGTAAGGTGGTATATAAGTGAGCAATTCGTTTCCCATGAGCTGAAATTGATGGGGCGAGCCAGATCAGGTCTTCATATACCGGTTATCTTATGGAAATGGAGGGAAAGAGGAAGGTAACAGCCCTCTGTTACCTTCCTCTTTAGGCATATTCAAGGGAAGAACCAGGAAAATGAATGAGGGACCTAATCTCAAACCACCGTCGTAGAATGGAAGAAACAGTGAGCAATACATAATGGTGATGAAATTAAAATAGTTGAAAAAAAAGTCTAATAAATCAAGATTTTTCTGGAATAAGAATGTCATTAACGAAAGAAAGCCTACAGGCTATCGTGAACGATCTTGTTTTTTCACTATTTTTAATCAGTCATCACGGGTTTGAAATGTGTGTTTGTGTGTTTATTGTAATCACTTAGTGGAAGGTGACTTCTTTTTATTCTGTTTTATATGATAATTTGAAAATGACTGAGGGAAATGTATTTTACATTTAATAGCTTTACAACTACTGTATTATAATTATATTATAATTAATATTATAATAAATATAATTATTAATAATACTAATAAGCACTTCTTGCATGAATTTATATATAAATAAATTTGAATTGATGTTACACAGAAGGACAGTCTCTCTCTCTCTCTCTCTCTCTCTCTCTCTCTCTCTCTCTCTCTCTCTCTCTCTCTCGTTGTCTTCATGATCGTGAATCTGTAAACGAGTTAGATAAATATGTAGTAAGTTTCTTGTATTGGGAAATACAAGAAAATTAATTATTACAAAGATAATCCCTTTTACGGCTGAAGGAAGATGAGAAAATTAAAGATGATAAAGGAAAAAATAGGTATGTTTATAAATCCCATTATTCTTTAGTAGTCTTCAGGTGTTTTAGTGTCAAATTATTCCGTTATCATCGAGGCTTAACAGGTGTTGATTTTCTTTGTGTGAATGGTCAGGTTTAAGCAGATTACTATGTCGAAGAGACACACGAAGACAGAAGCTACTTTGCATAGCAGTAATATTTTGTCCCCATCAAGTACAGCGCAGTAAACGGTCTGTCTGCTTCCTTGCAAATTGAATGCCAAATTCAGTTACTGAATTTATCACCGAAACATGTTGGTACGGAGGAGTTGAGATTAGATTCAAGCCTATGCTCTTATCTCGCTCGTCACACAGTGCACGTTGCTGCCTTCGTGAAAGCTTTTGTTATGTTTTTCCATGTTGTAACGCCGCTCTGCATATAAATCCAACGATAAAGGTGCTAGGAGACGAGCGAATTGACTCGTATTCAAAAGTTGTGTATTATATATCTCGTCGTTTTTTCTAACTGTGGAACCAGTTTGGTAGATGACTTGGAAACATGATAAGGAAGAGATATTTAAGGTATTGGGAGCGGATAATACGTTTTGGGGACGGTTCGAAATTTATTATGAGAGAAAAGCTGAGTTCAGTAAAGAGTATTTTGCAACTCTTTACCATTTGTATTTTTTATAAATTTTGATCGTCCTCGCGGAATATTTCCAAAGACCTAAACTGAAAATCGGATTTGAACAGCTTCTCACCATCTCATGTGCAACAAAAGGGGCTTATCATAATACAATGCGAGTTAACTAGCAGGGGATTTCACAGAAATCCGATATATCTTTGCTTAATTTCAGAAACTTGCTTTGGTCAACAGAGCCATAGCATATTCTTCAGGAAACGGCCCTAAATTACTTCCCCTTCCGATCAATCTTGGCATTCAGCTGGTGTAGCAGAGGTGCTCATCACATTCTGTTGATGGGACCATATAATATATATATATCTATATATATATATATATATATATCTATATATATATATGATATATATATATATATATATATATATAATGTGTGTTCATGTAAAGAAGGGCTACGTTCGCTCGCAAAAGTGTAATATGTACAGAAGGGTTACATTCCCTATCAAAAGTGTAATACAGGTTGTCTATGGCTGTTTTTCCCCAAATTTCTAAACCTAATACATATGTCTGCTGTCTCGTAGGAAATGAAAGTTGCCAAACATATTATTCTTTATTCTGAGAATTCTGCAGGAAATGTGAATGTAATGGAGTTAAACTGCTTTGGGCTGGCAACTGTTCATTGAGAGAGAGAGAGAGAGAGAGAGAGAGAGAGAGAGAGAGAGAATATTGTTTTTCTCATTGTACTCAGTGTTAAACGTTTTATTTCTTTTGTGGAATTGTGCATCATTTTTAAATGTTGAGTTTCGATCATTGCTCAGTGCATATCAATGATAAAGATAGTTGAATGAAATAGATTTTGTTATGATTGTTGAAATCTGTTGGGGTAATGATTTATATTGGTTTTATAATATCTATGAAGGATATATTAGAAAAGAAAATAGAAATAACAGAAAAGACAAAATTTAAACATGATATGCAGGACGAGACAGCAGGGTGGAATCTCATGCCATGATATTGCAAGGTTTCCAATTAGGAAAATAAAACCTCCTGATATACTTTAGATTTGTCTTAAATCGAGACGTTTGTATTCAAGTTGTTATTGTGACGAAAGGCAACTGGTCATTTTATTGAATAACTCACTTCTAGAATAAACCCTCTGCAATTCGATGACATTCTCAGTCATTATAGTTCCTGCTGTATGTCTTTAAGTATTTTTCGCTTAGGCTTTTGTTGTTGAGTGAATTTCATACGTTAGGCTTGGCTTGGTAAATTGGCTTTTCAATTAAATCTACATTAGTCCGTCATGTGCAAGACTCTAAGGAAAAGGCAGGTTCCGATGCAAATTCCAAACAAAGAGAATTGTATCTTCAAAGCAGTTAGGAAGTCTTGATCTCTTTTAAGCTGGTCGTTCGCTTTGCCTTTTTTCTCTTTATTTGTTTTTATAAGATAAGCATTGGATGGTGTATAATTTAACACACTCTTGGATTGTAATAAACGTCGCAGAAACCAGGAATATAAAACTGAGATAATTCAGAAATAGGAGAAAACAGACAAAATGTATCCAGAAGTAAAATTAGAGAGTGAGAGAACAGACCTTCAAAATCAAACGTGGCATAAGAACAAATGGCATTCGTCATTCCTTCGTTTTGACGCAGGCCATCAAAAGCGCTGCCATACAAAAAAAAAAAAAAAAAAAAAAATAGTAATCCAGTTATTATGAGTAAAAAAATTGTTATATTATAGAAAAGATTTATTTCATTCTCTCTCTCTCTCTCTCTCTCTCTCTCTCTCTCTCTCTCTCTCTCTCTCTCTCTCTCTCTCTCTCTCTCTCTCTCTCTCTCTCTCCTACCTAAGGCTCTTTTCGCCTGCTGCCTTGCAAGAGTCGCAGGTCTCTCGTTGCCTTCAGGATACCCGGACGGTTATACGCAACTGGTATCTAAAAATCTCATTAAGATATGATAGACGATTAAAATGCAATTAAACGGGTGGAAGACATTAACCCCCCAAGCACTCCCGCTATACAACAAATGCACAGATCGGGATCTGATCCCAAATGAGTTTCGTGACTGAAGTAGACTTGTTATCAAAAAAAAAAAGAAAAAAAAAAGAAAGGCAAACGCTGTATGGTAGAAGGGACTGCATCATCCGAGGTGGGTTATTAACGATGTAATTGGGCATGTACAAATTAAGTTTATGACCGAGGAAACAAAATTAATCATTGCATGTTTAGTTGGTATGGAGAATTGATGTATCCTGCTGGTAGGATAAAAATAAGGTATGAACGAAGGGCGTGCAGTTGTCAGTTTCTCATGTAGGATTATTATTTATATAAAATATGTATACTATATATATGTAATATATATATATATATATAATATATACATATATATATATATATATATATATATATAATATATATATATATATATATATATATATATATGCACATACATGCATACATACACCATGTATGTGTATTAGTAGCCAGAGTGACTTATTATTAAATTGAATAATTGGTGAAGTTAAGGAGAAATTTTTGCGTGTTAAAATAGCTTGTAATCCTATTCTCTTTTACGATTTTTTTTATTAGGTTTCTGTAACTTTCATTGTATATGTTACAAAATGTAAGTGTTTTCTTTAGCTTGTATTTGAAAAAAAAACATAACTTTCATTACGAAAATTATGTTATTGGAAAATTCAAGCCTTGAGTGAACTGTTGTCAGCGACGTAACACAAGTTTCCAATGAACTGTTATCTCATGGCAGGCATTTAATTCTGAGTTTTTATTTTTGATGTTATTTCTGTGTAAATGTTTTATGTCAGACTTTCAATAAAATTGCAGCCTTTGAAGGAAGAGTTCTTGATGTATTTCAGACTTTAAGGTAACCGTGTAGTCAAGAGAACAGAACAGTTTTAAAAGAATTCTTGGTCTTTTACGCTTCGGCACCAAAGTAAAAAATGAATGGTGTATAGTAGTAGTAGAATAATAAATAATTGCGATGTGGAGGAGAACGGGTGGTTGAGAAGGTAGAGAAAGAGAAATAGGAAATAAGTTTAAGCATGGAGGGAAAGGTTGTAGTAAGAGAAAATGGAAACGAAAAAAGGCAAAAAGGTCAACAATCGGAGAGCGCTCTGCCATGATGCAACCCCGAAGCCTTTACCATCCAAAAACTTCAGTACAGATCCCCCTCTCCACCCGCCCCAATAAACACAGTCTCCTAGTCCCGACCCCCAACCACCGGTCATCCCCAAAGCCCCTAGCCAAATAGCCGTGTGTGTGTGTGTGTGTGTTCGTCGAAGCGAGCTCGAGTTTGTCTCGTCTTGGGTAACGCAGTCTAATGAAGCCGTGTTTACAACGTTGAGAAATTACCATATCTGTGTAAACACCTTCGAGATACGGCCGCAACCAGGTCATAAGACGAGGCGCACATGCTGCACAACCTCGCACACGATTCTTGCACGCTGCAACGTTGCAGATTTCTTGACTTTGTGTGGTTTAATAAGAATTTTTCTGGAAAATTTTAAGAACTGGTCCCCCTCCTTCCACTCTTCTTTGGTGGGGCTGATAGTGTTAGGGTCGAAATGAATTCGCTCGTAGGATGTAACTCTAGAACGCATAATTATTTTTGGGAGAATGACCAAATTTTTACGTGCATTGATTTTTGAAAAAAGTTTTGCATAATATTTTCATCAATTTACGACTTGAAATTTGGAAGAAATATAAAGAGACCTTCTAGGACATTATCAATACCAGTGTCAGTATGCATGTATATATATAGTACACATACATACTGACACTAGTATCGTGCATATCCTTTTATTCATTTTCTCTCTGGGAATGATTTCTACCTTCTACCTTGTAATGAGGGGTTCCAACCAATTTGATTTTTCGAAACCTCATTATTGGCTATTTTTTTCTTGATGACCAACGGTTCATTAACTGTCAGAATCATCTTCACTGGAATGATGATGCACCTTGCTGAGGCGCTCTTACCTCGCCAGTTGGAAATTTTATTAGGTTTTATGAAATTTTTATAAGCCAGGTAATAATGCTGTTTTATGTTGCTGTTCTTATTACTGTGCGATAAGTTTTTTAAAGTCTCCTTAAAGTAGGTGGTATTTAATACAGCAGCAGTCAAGGGTCATACATGTGTAGATATCTTCATTCACCACAAAATATGACTGAATAGTCTAGTGCGCAAATTCATAAAGAGGCTCTGCTCTTTTACATTAGAGGAGACTAAAGAACGGATCCCGTTTTTTATTACCTCTGCGATTGATTAGTACCCGCTCCATAATCTTCTTATATCGAGGGTTATCAGACCGCAATCACATCAGCGTTTTCTTTACTCTCGTTGCTCCTGGAATTACCATTGTTCACATTTTGTTAATCTACTTGTATAATCGAAGAGTCTATGTCCTCAAATCTGTAGACGGTGGCAGTGAAATAACAGAATTTATTATATCCTGGGAAGAATTTATTACGCTATAAGCGATTTCACAAGCGGTAAAGGTATAACTCGACGTTATATCCACTCCTGCTGAGGGAGAAGATAACTATAGGAATTTTAGTAGAATGTGGAGGAGTATAATTGCAGTATTGGATAGTACACTACGTAGCCTGTTACATTGAATAATAAATGGGTAATATCATCAGGAGAATGTTGAAGTAGGAAACAAGCATAATCAATAGCACCTGTAAATCAACCCTACTATTCTTCAGTTTTCTTTGCCAGTCGCTGCAACTAATAGAAGTTCCATAATTGACTTTTGATGTTTTCGAGAACATTTTTTTCAACGAATGCACTGTTGAAGTAACTAACTCAAAAGTTAATCGGTTTGTCCAAGACTTCCATACAGTTTTATTCCTTGGCTGTGGCATTCTGTGCCCTACTTTTTCCTGTATCAATTCAAGATGCAAGAAGAAGTCGTCACCTGAAAAACTAAGTCCTTTGGTGCACTTACTTTTACTTCTGTGGCAGATCAGCAGCTATATATCCATCTCCATCTTTGAAAAAGTAAATGTTTTGGAAGTGCACGTGTATGTAAAATCCAAAGATCTAAACGATTTGACCTAAATACATGGTAATGGCTGTAATCAGTACGAATTTGAATGCTGTTTGAATTATGGTGCATTAAAGTAATTGCAAAAGAAGAGGAAAGACACAGTTTTGCCGGCACTGGGTAATAGGAAGTTATTTACATCATTATATATGTTCTATTGCCTATAGATGACCTACCCTTCGGCAAACATTATTGCTGAGCATTTTGGTAGGGTAAATATAGATAAAGTAAACAAGAAAACGAATAGTCTTTATTTTTAAGCATATCCCCGTGTGTGCTGTCTGAAGGAGTGCTTAGTTTAATCTTAAAGCAATGAAAGCTATCATTGCACTGACTCAGAAATAAGAGGAATCGGTGACACCAACCCCTCGGACTATAATTGTACATGTATTTGTAGTCGAAAGAAGCTGCATTGTAGCTACAGGCATTTTCCTCCTCGAAGCCCACCAAGATAATTGAAAAGGAGGGCGGAGAAAAGGAAAGTCAAATAATGTCCCGAATTTCCCTTCTCCTTCCATCGTAATTTCCCACGAGAAGAGGTGTTGACAGGGAGGTGATCAGCCAATATTTCAGAGGGGAGACCCTTTTCAAAACAAGATCGAGAGAGGTTTGCTAATCAAGGATGCAACTGCTTTCTCCGAACTTTAATTAACTCTGTTTATTTAAAGCGCGTACACAAACTCGCACTTTGCAGCCTGACGGAGTGGACCGAACAACGGAGGAAAAAAAAAAAAAAAAAAATCGGTAATGTACAGTAGTCTCCCTTAATTTTAAACCCCTCTCTTCGCCCGAGGTCATTTGAAAAGGATCTTGTTTATACTCTTTTAAATTCCAGACTTAACAGTCACTGAGTTACCATCTGCATTTACTAGATTGGTTACTCGGCTATGTTATCCTGTGGAATTCCCATCAATTTCCCCACGATGGTATCTGCTGCGGGGGGATTACTTGCAGATCGATTTATTTCAGCTGTTTGTCTAAAACTTTCTTTTTGTAAATAGCAATCAGCTCGGATGTAGGGTATTTGTTTTACAGCTCATTTTCATACGAGTCGCAGCAATAGATATTTCCTAAATAAGTGAGAGAGTTGATGTTTGATAGAATACGATAATACAGATTTTACATTTTCAAACAAATAAATTTCAATAAAGTACAAATTACACTTCATCGAAACTGGTACGAATTGGAAATGTATTTTATCCTGTTTTACTTGAGATAATAATGATCTCTTCGACTTTTAGCTAAACTATTTATTTTAATGTGGCAGAATAAAATAATCTTCCTTAAACTGCCAGAATTCTTCCAGGGATGAGCCCTGACGAACATGATTCGTGGAAGACATTATCTGTCATAAGGAACATCAAAAAGAGATGAGTCTTCTGGGAAATTCTTTTTTTACGGATTAAGAAGATGTGACGTCTTTAGGGACATCGATGACAGGCAATTACAGTGATGTCTTAATGTCGTGATGTCTCTGTAGGTCTGGAAAAAGAACGTCTCTGTCAGCTCTCATAGCTCGCTGAGGTCAAGAAAGAAAGATAAAAAATGTAGCAGCAGCATGTAGTACCTCGTATCGTTCCGAGATAGGAATACTGTACATCGGAGGTTTTTAAGGTTCAATTAGAATAATCGATTCATTGTAATGTTATTTATAAACAGATGTTTTTACAGATGCAGTTCCATGTAGTCTCTTTTCCTCTTGTTTAGTTTTCGAGATACATTTGCGTCTTCACTGCACATTTGTTTTAATGTTCAAGAACATATTTGCTTAGGTATTTTCTTTCGTCTCTTATTATTTTGTGTGAATAATTGCTTCTTTTGGTTAACTAAACATAAGAAAAAAGAAATCACTAACTGAAAATTACAACTATGTCATATAAGACTTGTATGACAACTACACAAGATTAGGGGATAGGAGCTAAAGCACTGATTATAATTTTACGTCAACTGTAGTAGCTTAGAACTTGTTCACTGTTGTCTGATGTAATGCACACACCCGTATAGTAATTCACAATAAAATCCATCAGACAGACAATCCTAACGTATGAAATCAGCGCACACAATACAGTAAGTGATAGGAATAAATTTCTGACTCAGATGTGCATTGCACCAAGGACACAAAGTACCAGAGGCTTTGCCCGGGCTGGTTGCGCACCTCGCTATACCAGCTAGCTTACCAAAAACAATTTCACGACCAAAAGTGACTTGATAGCTTTTCTTTCTAATTACCCCAGCTAAGTGAATGCGATTGAATCCGGGTCAGTAGGTAGCGCCCCTGCTTTTCATTTGAGATCGCTGGGTTCAGTCCGGCCGTGAGTTAGAAATTTAAAGCTAATGTTATTTCCACGGCCCAGATGTATGTAATTTAAGCTAAATGCCCTATATAACTTGTCTGCGTGTGAACTAGTTGCTGGGTGGCTTCAAATGCTACCCTTTCAAATCTCAGCTAACATTTTAGGAAGAGGGAATGAAATTATTGTAGATATGATTAATAATGTTCGTTTCAGGAGTCATTCACTGAAGTAGAATAATTACCGTAGATTTGCTTTTCTACTTTGGCAACAAAAGGTACAAGGAGGTGCAATTAAATGTATCTGTATCATTCCCTAGAAACGGAAGAAAAAAAAAAACTTTTTTCAAGATACGGTTGAACAGGCAGAGTAAAACGCTGCGTAAATATAAAATCTTGTTCGAAAAAAGTATATTGCTTTCTCCTGAGGGCTTATCAGCCTGGGTTTTAAAGTCCCAATTTAGACAATTAAGCTTCGCTAGGTCTTGTTGCACTCGTCTACACCGCGTGGGAAGTGGTCGAGAGTCTTTAATTAGTCCTCTCGCGATCGCTAATTCTTATTGTTCGCAGAGCGTTTCTGGAGGTCTGATTTGATATCACCGGTCGGTTTTATTTGATGGCCAGAAGTGCTGTAAACCTAATCCGAAAAACAAGCAGGCGCCTTATAATGAAATAGTACAAGCTAATGAAAGGGTCAACGTGTAAAGAAAGAAGCCAACGATTAATGGGGGGGGGGTTATGAAGAGAATGAGCACTTTTTTTTTTTTTTAAATTATCTCTCTCTCTCTCTCTCTCTCTCTCTCTCTCTCTCTCTCTCTCTCTCTCTCTCACACACACACACACACACACACACACATATATATATATATATATATATATATATATATATATATATATATATATATATATATATATATATATGTGTGTGTGTGTGTGTGTGTGTGTGTGAGTGTGTGTGTGTGTGTGTGTAAAGACATATGCATGCATCCAGACACTCAAAATACTATGTATATTTACAGACATGCGTACTTATACTCTTTAATAAATATAAACTTTTGTGTGCATAATAAATCCACGTATAAATTTGGTACCCAAATTTAGCCTAATTTATAAAATAAAGAATTGAGAAAACTCGTTTTCTTCTAGTTATAGACTGAAAGTTTACAAACACAGGAACACAGAACAGAAATAGAAGAAAAAGAAACGTTTTAGTGATGAAAGGGTCGCATTATAACACCTAGGACAATAATACAACCTTTCGATGGCTACGAGAAACGAGGTCATAAAAAAAAGAATATTATTATCCCAGGCAACCTGGGTGTCTGAAATCTAATAAACAATACAAACAGTACGGTAGATTTCTGCTAGTCCGTCATATGGGCTCTCTCTCTCTCTCTCTCTCTCTCTCTCTCTCTCTCTCTCTCTCTCTCTCTCTCTCTCCTTACCTAGATTTGAGTATGCTGCTCATCTGACAAAAGCTTGTGCGTTTACGATTAGGTAAAAAAATTCATCTGTACTCTCCTGTATACATCGGAAATATATATATATATATATATATATATATATATATATATATATATATATATATATATGTATATATATATATATATATATATATATATATATATATATATATATATATATATATATTTATAAAACACACACACACATATATATATATATATATATATATATATATATATATATATATATATGTATATATGTATATATAACGTATATGACATATTTGTGGGTGTGTAATAGGTAAATATGTATAATGTTTCTGTTTGTTTTAATGTGCAACTTTACGTAAGTGAATGTTAATGTACCTCCCCTAGCTAGACGACCGCACTTGCACACGCTCACTCACGAACCAACACACGAACGCACACACACACATATGTATATGAGTATAATATATATATATATATAAACACGTAGATAGATATAGTATATATATGTGTGTATATATATATATATAAATTAATATATATATATATATATATATATTTTATTTACATATATATATATATATATATATATTTATTTATATATACATATATATATATATATATATATATATTTATATATATATATATATATATATATATATATATATATATATATATATATATATATATATATATATATATAGAGGGATGTAAATGAAATGCATAACTTTTGGGCGTTCATATCATTATGGATAGTACTCTTTAAAACAATTTATTTAAACTAAGATGTATTTACTGTCCTCATAACCCTTTCCCTTCACATATCTACTTACAGAATGGCAATCTTTTGATCACCAAAATACGTCTATTTCAGTCTTGTTAGAAATTTATGCATTTATGCTAATGGTGTGTGGAAAACTCTATATACTAATGGTTAAGATTCATAGAAAATACCCATGTTCTCATTAATATTCATACGTTGTCTCTGTTTTATTCATGGTGTGTTTCTTATTCAAATGATCTACTTGGAATTGAGACAAGATGAATTTTGGTATATTACTTAAGGTAGAAAAAATAATCTTAAACTTGATTTGAACGGTCTTGATTCTTGTTGTGACTTATGAGCAAGTGGAAATTGTTTAGAGAACTAATTTAAATATCTTAATGCTAGTGATATATGACAGTTATATATTCAATTGAATATTACCGAGGAATTTCTGTATTTTGCTTAAGCGTAGGTTTTGTCATGGATTTTCATAGCATTTATTCGGAGTACTTGGAGTCCGCCATTGTATTTCAGTCTATTAATGTTGTTCATTATCTTTGCGATGGAAAGACAAGATTATTATCTCACATTGGAGCCTAAAAACTTGATAACATCTGCAAATACCATTTTGGAAAGCCTTTGCGACTCGCATACAAATGCTGAACATTTACGAGTTTCTTTGGGTATTATGTTACTTCGTGTAACCAGATACCTCGATAACCAATTTTAGGACCAGCCACGTCCCCGTGATGAACCGACCTGAGCAACACCGACGCGCGAATTCGGTTTCCCACTTAGCGGAATGTCGCAAACAAGGTCATGCAGAAAGCGGCCTCCTACGACACTGCCACCTCGCGATGATGAAGGTTAATGAAGACTTACGGATGCTGGCGAGACTTGTATGAACGATAAGCACTCTAATAAGCGAGATTTATGCGCCTCTCCCGGTTCCATATAAAGAGACACGGACGGAGGCTTTGCTCTTTCTTATCACATAGACGCTTGGAAGTATGTGCTCGCCCACGCGCACATGTTCTCTATGAAGTGCTCAGCCACACATGCGGATAATGCTACACCCCTTAATGGGGTCTTTGCTGCCTCGTCGCACTGCTCATTCTACCAGCCAGGTGAAATGGAGTTGAAGCTATTTGTGGCACTAAGGCTAATGATAGCATCTCAAGACAGAGAGAGTTATGCGTGTATGTGAACATTATTATTTGTACGAGTATGCATATACGTATGTATGTATATATATATATATATATATTATATATATATATATATATATATATATATATATATATATATATATATATATAGATATATATATATGAAAATATATCAATTTCGAGGTTGAGCGAATTAAATATTAAAGGACATTTGTAGCTCGAATAATTTATATGAATCACGGTGATGTGATAATTATCCATATATATATATATATATATATATATATATATATATATATATATATATATATATATATATATAGTATATGTATATGTATATATATAATATATATTTACAAAACAGTATATACGTATATATGTATATAATATATATTGTGTTTTTGTATAGTTTTTATTTATGCGCCTTCTTCACCAAGAAACGTTGGCTTTAGAAGAGGTTGGTTACTTATTTGCTCTTTATTCAAAGTTGGGATGGATTTCCTAGCCATAGCCTCACCACACGAATGATTCTTCGGGACACTTCATTACCTGCGGTGTTTGGCTTTTGTTTTTAGTAATATTACTAATTACTGTTCATATCCAAGGTTTCCTAGCTCTCATTTCAAGCTCTAGTGTACAGTAAAAAAATAAATTAAAAAAATAAGAAAAACGAGTGTTATACTAAAAGAGCAGGAACTATGAACACTTGCCGAAAAAATTCATCCTCTCCCCCCAACACACACCCACTAAAGCTCTTGGAACGGAGGACCAGTGCAAAACCAGGAAAACTGATAAGCTGATGCTATGAAAGGTATCAAGAAGTATAAAAAAATAAAAGTATAGGTTATGCGGCAAAGTGGAGAGGGTAACTGCAAAAAAAAAAAAACTATAATAAACTAACGAAATACTGATAAAAAAAAAGTGTAGACACTACGTCGCTGTGGTACCTGACGCAAGAAATGGAAAAGAACGAGTATATAATGTAATATTAACAAGAAGAAAATTATTGCCCCTCATGTCTTTGTTGAATGTTTCAGAAACGTTAAGATTGTCAATTTGAGATTTATAAAAGGTTCGTACGGTCAGGGTTGCGGAAAATACCGCAAATATGTCGGTAATGGCAATGCGTTTGAATTTTGTTAACCATTTTATGTCCCCAGAAGCTTATATAGGTTTAAGAAGACACTTTTTTTTTTCTGTGGTTCGGGAAATAAGTGACAATAGCAATTTTTTTGCACCATGTAGAACCTCGGTCTCTATACGTATGAGACCTTTTAGCAAGTTGAAGAAAAAACACATATCACGGCACGTCGAAAGAAAGTAAGATATCCACATAATAAACCAAATAAGAATAAATTTAGGCCTACTTGGATTTCGCTAAATCTGATACTAAAAGAGAAATTGTACAAGTAAGGGGCGTACCCTGATCAAATGTTACGACAAATACATAAAAGTCAAGTATACGTAGTTCATATCTCTTTTTTATGCTTTTATTATCATCCCCCACCCGCAAGCCCCAAATATAGGGGGCAAAGGTATTTCCACCACGGTGGGAGCTGCGAGAGGAGATTGGAAAATAACATTCGCATATGGCTCTCAAAGAGCATAAGGTTTCCACGAGGATAAAACCAGATCATGTAAGGCTCCTTTGCAACTGCATATCTGCGGCAGATAGACATTAGATGCACATTCGCCAAACATAGAAACGGATTGTCTATCCCTCGCGAAAGGCAAAAGCATATGGCTAAGCCTAATGGGGCCTCGCCTACACGGGTAGCCAGTTAGCCAGTTAGCGTTCCTTTTGCCACGCCGCACCATTCTGACCGGCGGACTTCAGGAACAGCAGCGGCCCCCAAGGGGTCTGCCGCAGAGACAGACCACATAGCCTAAAAAAGCAATAAAAGTTCCCAACATGGCGGTTTTTACGACAATACGAACACATCGGGATTATAGTCAGTTTGGTTCCTGGTCGTCAATTCGTTATTGTTCCGTCAGACGCCTGAGAATTAGCGTTTTCGAGCCCCTTCCGAGAACCTGGGTCGTGTGATGGTTCAGCCGGCGGTGCCATAAAGTGATGGACTTCGGTATTGATCATCCGTCAGTTTGCAATGGGCGTGAAGCTGCTTTCCAAGAAGAAGATCATCTTTTTATACCTTAGAATAAATTGCACGGACGACCAGGAATAGTAATACCTTAGTTAAGTCTACTCTTTGGCATGCTTATTAAACCATTTGTTTCCAGAATTTAAGTTGAAGATCCAGCTTCTTTTGATCACGATGTTGCATAAAGAGGAATTATTGAACAAACTATAATATATGACTTTTGTCTAAAGTTATCGTTCCTTATTTTTTTTTAATTGTCAAGAATCTAATAACGTACAGCAATTAGGAAATGCCTGATTGATTTAAAAGAAAATTAAGCTATAATTAAGTCATTTTATAAAGCTCTGCTTTGTTGTAATAATTAAGAAGTTGTTTAAGTACATTATATTGACATCATCTCATGTAATATATGATATTTATCCTTTGCTGACAATATTATAGTAGATAAAAAGACAAATGAACTGAAATGATATAGATTTTGTGCCCAATTTCCGAGGTTGCTTTTTTTCCGTGATAAACCATTTCTATGATAACCTAGAAGAAATAACTGTAAAATTTAACTTTCTTACCTTGTATTTTTAAATATGGTTTGAAATATTCAACAAAGGCGTTGATAAAAATATGAATCATAGTTGAAGAAAAAGATTTATCGTTTCAAACGAACACCAGAGTTTTGTATAGCTTTTGCAAACAAAAGAAATGACCAGTTATAGGTTGCAAGTGAGCGTTATTGATAATAAATGTAAAAAAAATCATTCAAAGCGAACGAAAAAAATGGATAGAAACGAATAAAGGTATATACACTGGAGGAAAAAATGGGTGACAGGGAACGTCAGGAATTTTAGGGTTTTCGAGTGTTGCCCAGAAGAATTGACAGTAGTGGTGGTGGTATACAAAAACAGTACTGAAAGTTAGTACAAAAATAGAAAAGAAAAATAGCAATAGGTGGGGAAAGTATTAAAAAATACAAAGGTATTGGGGAAAACTGGAGAACGAATCCAAGTGGGTTTTTCTGATCATGGATAGAATAATTTAGCAGTAGGCCTAAGGTAATGGAGGGAATTTTGGTTTTTACACTCAGGGAAAACTAATTTAGTGTAGGCCTAAGGTAATGGGATGGAGTTTAGCTAAAGCAAAAGAACTGAAAAGAAATGAAAAGGTTTTCCCTGAATGAGAAACCAGTCAATACAAAAGTTAACGTGTTAGTGGATTCAACTACTTGATTTCATATAAACAGAAAGATTGATATTAACCCAAATGATTTATTGCATCTGAAGGGTAACAGTCTAGCCGTACACCTTTTAAAGAAAACAGATATTCTAATATTTTTGAATTGAAAAGCTTTTATAGTTGGCCAAGGTTTATATATTTGTGATCAGAAAATCTTTTGTATTTTGAAACGGACACCTTTAAAATAGGCTTGGTTAACCGTAGTAAATTGAAACATTGCTTTTCTTTATAAAAAAATATGCTTTGTAATTGCAAACCCTTATTATTCTTCAAAAAGAATGCAAGGAAAGCTGCTAAGATTAGCTCGGGAAAATTCAGATACTTTGTGGGTATTCAGAAAACGTGTCTGAAAAATATAACTTGAGCGAACTAAGTTTTACAACACAAAGAAGCTTTGTCATCTGAAAAAACAGTGGAAGCAACTTGGACATCTCGACACACAACTGTAACCATGGAAACACTTGTAGCACTAACGATACCATTATGATCAATAGTGCTTACATCACACAATGGGAGAGGGAACAGCTATAGGAACCCGTTTTTATATGGCGCAATTCAACCGAAACTGTGTAGCGATTATCATAGCCTTCCAATAAACGGAAAAAGGTTTGGAAGGGGAATGGAATTTATCATTTTGATTCTCATTTTCTTTTTCTTCGTCTTGGTTTTCGTTAAGTAATGTAGTAAAGCCTTTTACTTCTAAAAGAGCGATTGACTTCTTATCAGTATGTTTCCTTCTCTGATTTTTACGCTTTGAATTTCCCAGTTACAATAATTAAAGCCTAAAAGTTTTCATCCTTTCTGCGATCTTCGAGACTTTATGTCCAGAAAATATTTTAAAGTTATTGACGGCGTCAAATGTGTCTTACAGTTATCGAGGTAAAACTTTCTTCCCCAGAACGCTTCTCTTAGCGCGAGCGAGAAAAACATTGACTTGACCTTTATATAAACAATGTAATGTTCTTTTGATGCGAAATTAATTGCCAGATTATCGAGTGTCGAAAGAGTTAATAGCTTATTCTGATTCAGTGGGAAATAATTTTTTTCGGCGCCCTTCACAGAAAATAACTGCTGTACCGTTTTTCACATCACAGAGAGCATGACGTTTACAGTGCAGTGAATGCTGTTAACGGATATGTATTACCCTCAGTAATTTAACGCGTATTGATCTCCCTCTCTTTTGTGTTCGTATATTTGAAGCACAATGATGCTCTTTCGTCCAACAGCCACTAGCAATTTTATGATTTTTTTTAAAGATAAATGAACTCACAGATAACCGTGGTTCCAGTTGATATTTTAGTAGATCGTCGACTTTTCTGTTTCAGCCACACATTTGATATTTTAGTTGATTGTTCGACATTTCTGTCTCAGCCACACATTTGATGAAAAACACGCAGGTCCCATATTTTGGAAGGTGTTAAATTAGCTGTCGGGTGTTTTGTGATACACTTCGAAGCCAGATTATCTTGCAAACTTAAATTCGGCGGCATTGAAGCATCATCTGCGACGCCTTTTTCCGTTGGCGTAATGCTCTGCTAATGATCAGCCTCATTATTATAAATTCTCTATCGCTGAATATCATGTGTTGTAAAGGTGATGTATATGTACTTGACCTTCATTGAGCGTCTGCCTTATAATCATGAACTTGATTTTATACCAAGTAACTAGATTATTAATAGGTTTGGATGAAATGGCTAACATTCCCAACATATGAAAACAAAATTATATTTTTACCGGAAGCAGAGGTTTAATTAGCGCTATTGACCTTATGCCTTTCATTACAGATTTTTTATTATATGAAAATTAATGTCGAGATTTAGTTATTTTGAAATTGCTTTTATACATATTAGTGAATTAAAATTACGCTTTTTCTTCATTTAAAGAAAGAGGAATAGCTAAACAAAAATCTCATGCATGGAGAGAGAGAGAGAGAGAGAGAGAGAGAGAGAGAGAGAGAGAGAGAGAGAGTTACAAGGATTAGGATGTCTCAAAGACTTATTAGTCCATCCGAGGAGACATCGTGTGCTCCCCTATCTCTACGAGCAGGTTTTACTGTGCATTCACAGTGTCCTAATGATTTTGTTTAGTTTTCTTTTAAACTCTTCCACACTGTTGCTGTTTACAACTTCTGGTGACAGTTTATTCCTGTGTCACATATCTTGTATGTGAAGAAGTTCCCGCAATGAGATGTGTTGTATATCTTCAGTTAAAGTTTCCATCCATTATTCCTTGTCTGGTTTTCGTTTAACGTTAATAGGTTACTGTCTACTTTTGTTATGCCTTTCAATATTTTGAATGTTTCTATTGTTGCCCTCGCAGTAGTCGTGTTTCTAATCTATACGTGTTCAGGCTCTCTAGTCGTCTTTGGTAACCTATTTGCCTGATGGATGGAATTAACTTTGTGGCTCTTGCTTGTACCCCTTCTAACCTATTAATGTCCTTTCTTAGTGTTGGTGACCAAAACTGTACTGCATATTCAAGATGAAGTCTAACTATGGATATGCAGAGCTGCAACACTGTTAGAGAGAGAGAGAGAGAGAGAGAGAGAGAGAGAGAGAATGTAGTTTGCAGTTCAGCCTGTGATTATAGAGAGAGAGAGAGAGAGAGAGAGAGAGAGAGAGAGAGAGAGAGAGAGAGGCGAATAGGGAAAATGTAGTTTGCAGCAGTTTAGCCTGTGATTATGGAAGAGAGAGAGAGAGAGAGAGAGAGAGAGAGAGAGAGAGAGAGAGAGAGAGAGAGTTGGAAACAAATAAAGTGTACCTTGTATGCAAAAGAAAAATCAATGGAAACCGTAAGCGAAATAATGCTCAGCTCTAGGAAAGCGATCAAAAGAAGCTGGCCGCTGAAGTATTTCGAGCAAATTTCGCTAAAAAAAAACAAAATCCCGAATCACCGGATAATTGGCACAGAAGAGGTACATCAAAGGGAAGGGTCGTTTATAATGCGGATTCCACTGCAAGCTGGCATCGTTGGTAAGAAAAATGCTGAATATTTGATAAAGCAGGAAAGAGAGAATAAAGAGGTTAGGAAGGTTGTTGAGTAGTTCAGTGTTGGGGAGAGAGTGAATGGTGTAGGGGGATCGGGCAATTACGGATGCTAGAAGGCATTAAATCACTCGATAATAATGGGAAAGCTGAAGATCAGTACCAGACTAGAATTACCCTTTGAATCACTGACAATGAAAAAAAAAAGGGGGTGGGGGTTGGACTCAGATGTCAGTAATCACCATATGCCAACTTAATTCACTTTAGTTGAACAGTACGGGGAAAGGTGAAGAGCAGCAATCACAGAGGACGACTTTTAATTCACTCTTGCTCAGTGAGAGGAGAGTGAAGGGCAGCAGCATTCATTTGAAATTACTTTTAATTTGCCTCGACCAAACAAATTGACGGAGTAGAGGGAACTAGTCGGGCAAAAGCTAGGTTTACACAGTGCCTACTGAAAAGATTGCGTTCGGGGCAGGTTTGAAACATCAAAGGGGTTTTGAGGGATTTGAAAAAGAAATGAGAAAAAAATAGGTAAAACAGCTAGATACACTCGTAGGCACTTGTGTTTTCTCTGCAAACAGCGTAATTCCAATGGACTGTAAAAGGGCTTTAGCGTTTTACCCCTGGTAAACCTCTTCTGGCTTTGCTTAACCTGAGAGTTACTTTGGACTGGTTTTATGAAGTGAACCCATTTTCACCGTATTTACTTTTTTTGTTAGGGCGTTTGCACTAAGCCCACGTTCATTATTTTTCTGTTTTTCATTATTATTATTGTTGTTGATTTGGTTGTGATTACTTTTATCACTGGCTTTACATAATTGGTAAATTTGTTTAATATTTTAAATTTTTTGCAGTCGTTTTTATGGTGTCATGTTACGTCTATGACAATTAGCAATGCTACCAATATCATCATTTAATGTAAGAATGTTGATAATGCTGTAAGTAAGATTTAAATGTAAGCCATATATTATTACAGACCATGGGCAGATATATATCCCTGTACGTCAAAGACAACACGTGCAAATACACTTGGTGTAGGAAAGATCTGTCAGTCAAATATAGTTGTTAATAAGGAAAAACATATTTTCTTATACCGCTTAATAACTCAAGAGTCAAATGCATGAATTCTTGTATCGTAATCATCATTATCATCGTCATCAAGTATTGTTTTAATTTTTATATTCATTAAATTCCTAAAATAAAAACGAAAGATTTCTTATAACTCCATGAGAGACTGATCATACCAACTTGGGTGAGGAAAGTTTCTCTCCGGTTATATACAGGACAGAAATAAGGAAGAAATTACCAGATTATAATTTTTTTCCATCCTTGGGATATTAAAAAAAAAAAAAGAAAAAAAAGCAGCGAGCGTTAATGGACCAATTTATGGAATGTATTTTTTGAAGGCTTCCAAAGACGCTAGTCCTTGGAGATTCTTTGCGCATTTTTGTTTCAAGAAACAGTCTTAGAAGTAACAGTGAACTATTTTAAGGTATTGATTTTTGTTTCTTGGGCGCAGAACAGACGTAAATTTTATAGATCTCATAAGCCATGGCGTACTGTCGTTTCCTTTGCCCCTGTTTTTTCCAACCGGTATCCAATGGTATCTGTGTGTGTATTATATATATATATATATATATATATATATATATATATATATATATACACACACACACACACACACACACACACATATATATATAATAATATATATATATATATATATATATATATATATATATAGAGTATATATACATGTATATATATAATGTCATATTATACGTGTTCATCGACGCCGACGTCAAGTAACACGTGCGTAAAGCATTTTGTATCAATCTTAATTTTTCCGTTGTATTCAGCCCGTCGTTTTTCCCAAGTTAGGTTTTGTGGAACCAGTTAACTAATGTCTTTATTTGACTGTAAGCTCGAAATAAAAGTAATTTATGGGGCTAAGGAAAAAGAATGCAGATTAACCATGGGGTAAGTTGTACATAAGAGGCGCCAAGGGGTTGATTGGTTGGTGTAAATCACGGGCCCTTGCCTTAAGGTTGACCGTAATATGGTGAAGTGTCGAAGATTTAGACCTTTGAACTCTCCCCAGTTAACAGAGGCAAATCAAGGCAACATAAAGTGATTAGACTTTCACCGGCTGTTGGCGGAGAACAAAGATGCACTCGCTGAAAATCTTAATAAACTCATAAGATTGTATCTTAACAATGACATTCTCAATATCTGCATCATTTTTATATTTTCGAGAGATGACAAATCCCTTCATAATATTGTTTTGCTGTTATTAATCCTTTCTGTCTCTCCCTAACCTCTCGTGTTCCCATGTCCCTGCTCCCTCCATCTTTGAAGAGAAAGGTCTCTTTACGTAATGGGGAATGAGTATTCCACCAAGCCCTCAGAAACAACCGAATAGAATCATTGTAAAACGCGTCGTTGAACACGACCCAATTCATCTTGGCTTTTCAGAAAGGCAGGTCATGCAAGGTCCAAATGCATCGATCATTATTCGCATTGAAATCTTAAAGCTGAGGGAACCAATAGCCACATTTTTTTCCAGTTCTTCGTCATGACTTATTCAAAGGATTTGCTTCATTTTCGGGGCGGCGGTCGACCTCTTTTCTTCATTTTTCATTTCTGAATGATACTCTTGTTTCTGCCGTTGTCCAATAGGTTATTCGCATCTGCTTGTAAGGATTACTATGGTCCATTTGCAGAATTCTTTCAAGCACTTGACCGAAACTAATGTTGTTTTCATAGATTAGAACAAAAAGATGATCTTTCTCTCTCTCTCTCTCTCTCTCTCTCTCTCTCTCTCTCTCTCTCTCTCTCTCTCTCGTTTGTTTTAACTTACCGGAAAGAAGGTCGAACGTTACACAGGCACACACATATGCATATACAAATAAAGTGAGTTGGATATCCATGGGCTTTTTGGTGCTTCATTATTAAAATTAAAACTAATACATACATGCATACATACATACGTATATACATATATGTGTGATGCAGGTGCATGAAACATTGCATGTAGTAGCTACTTTAGGCTAGTGCATATTAAGCGTAACTGTGTACTCGGAGGTTACATTTCAGATGCGGACAATTTGAAATAGGAGGGTGAAAATATTAACAGCTGTTTTACATTCACACTTATACTTTCTTTTTCCATTTTTGGTCGATGTCTTTATGGCTGGGCACCCGAGGAATGAAAGTTTCCGGTCGCTTTGTTGTTTTATGATTATCCATAAAGATGTTTGAGGAAACGTATTCTCACGAGAGTTTTCCAAAAGCTAGTGAGAGTTTATATGAATCAAGTAAAGTTAGAAACCAGAAATCAGGCCTTCAGTGATGTAATCGCCTGGGCGCTGGTTCGAACCCACAAGAGGACGAAATTATTATCCACTAAAAAATTCCCTTCCGGTTACCATATATTAAAATATATTAATTCCAGAGTAGAGCGAATTGGATATAAAAGGACATTTGTAGGTCAATGTATGCATATGAATCACGGTGATATGATAAAAATTTATATATATATATCATATATATATATATATATATATATATATATATATATATATATATACGTATATACGTATGTATATATGTATGTATAAATATGATATGTATTTATAATAATATATTAGTATATATGTATATATATAGAATATTATTATATGTATGTTTATATATGATATATATACGTTTATATATAAAACATGCCATATACATTGAAATACGGGCATCAGACGCAAACACTATTCAAAACGCGATTTGCTTTTACCTGATGTCAGAACCAGACTCTTATAAAAAGATAAATAAATAAATAGAAAAAAAAAAAGAATCAAATAATCTCAGCGCAAGGGCGCGATGGCATTTAATAGCAACTGGTACTCACGTTAATCTCGCAGATTGCCGTATCTTCCTTATCATCGTATCTGTTGACTTAATTCTCTAAAGAGTCCATATACATTAATCCTTGGGAGAGTGACATTTAAAATCTCCGAGGTGTGTTGACTTGCCTTGCATCCCAGGACACTGTTGACGTAACTCGAATACTTCAACTGCGCTCAAGACTAAAAAGGATTCTTCAAGAGTGTTTATGTAAGGTTTTTTTTCCGTCTTCTTTCTCGAACTCATCTCTTCTGCTTTTTCTTTCGTCGAGACTTCTTTGGCTTTTTGGCTTCTTACCTTTTTACTGCTACTGATCTTCTTTTTTTTTTTTTTTTTTTTTTTTATAAGTCTGTATGTTATTCAGATTGTTGGTAGGAGGTTTATTTTATGTATGTACGTATGTATAAATGCATTTATAAGCACACTTTGTTTCTCAAACCCTCTCCACATGACCAAAGAAAGTTGATATTACCCATCTTAATTTCTCGCTTTTCTGAAGTTTCGACAGTTTATTTCATAGGAAAACTTATTCAAGAAATAAGTGATCCTTAATAAACATCTATTGTATAACTTCATGGTTCCATCTGCTTTTTAAGCTTTAGCTTCTATGAAGTTCGTCTTTGACTATTTCTTCTAGTTACGAGTACAAGCACAATCCACCACTTTCATTTCTTAGTCATTCATGCTATTCCATAATTGCAATCTTCAAAATCAGGATATTTCCATCCACTCTCTTAAAAAACAGAAAAAGGAACATACAAATTCTCTCGCTAATTTGCGTATTATTGATTCATTGTCACTTCATCTTCCTTTCAAAACCTCATTTACCCGCCTTTGGTCGAATACATCTATGAATACATTTCAGCATAGACAGGCACACACACTGCCCTTCCATTGGGCCAACACTATC
>NC_087210.1:73114688-73127188 GCF_015104395.2 Macrobrachium nipponense | reverse complement strand
GAATTATAGGCGCTGGTTCGTTGAAAATAACTGGTTATTTCGGTACATTTTAATGGAATTCTCTTTGCGATTATAAGGGCACTGCCTCTCAAAACACTTATGATCCCAGAGGCGTATTTACTGAAAGAAAAGATTTTTAGGGCCTGTTGGGGCTGTGTTAGTTTGTCTCTGATGTAGGTCGTGGCTCCTGATCCTTCCAGGTATCGTAACGTTGAATAATTTATTAAACAACAGTCTTAGACGAGAATAGACTTGGCAATTAAAGCCGCTCTTGCTAAACCTTTGGGATCTTGACAAGGGAGGCTTCAGAAGAGAAAGAAAGCTTGGATAAATTATTCGTAAAAAGTTAGTTTCATGACCTTGCCAGTGTATCTACAACCTTTCCAACATGACCACATGCGTGTCAGTAGAATTGTATTCAACTTTCATCATATTAATTGTAAGTTTTGGGACAAAGCTAACACCCAACTTCTATTAAATTACTTGAAGGCTTTTGGGACAAAGCTATCGACCAACTTCTATCAACTTAATTGTATGCGTTTGGGACAAATGATATAACAACGGACATTCAAATTAATTGCAAGCTTGTGAGGGCGAAGCTAACAGCTTCTTTCAAATTAATTGTAACTTGGGAGGGGGGAAAGCTAACAACCAACTTCTATCAAATTAATTGTAAGGTTCGGAAAGCTAACAACCAACTTCTTTCAAATTAATTATAAAGCATTGGGACAGAATTAACAGCCAACATCCATCAAATTAATTGTAAGATTTGGGACAAAGCTAACAGCATTTGAAGGAAAGTGAAAGACTGGCAATAACACTGTATTAAAGCAACTCCAGAGTAATTACACTCGTTCCAGTTTGATCATAACCCGCAAACGTATTGACAGTCTGATAAATTCAGCAATAAATTAGACCACATAGTTAACTTCACCAGTCAACCTTAAAGGAAAGGAAACTATGTACAACCTTGTCCGAAGAGATGATACGATCAATGTAAGGGTACCTATCGCCTTGCAATAACAGTTATAGTTATATCAGACTAATTAGAATATTTTCAAAATTGTTACCCTTCCAACCGACTACCCATTTCTGGGTAGTGAGAACTCTATTCAGGATAAATAGCTTCACCCTTATTTTATGAGTTAAAACTCCCTTTTAAGTTTTCTGAAAAGAAAATTATTGTGCCGGCTTAGTCTGTCCCTCCGCACTTTTTCTGTCCGCCCTCAGATCTTAAAAATTACCGAGTGTAGAGGGCTGCAAATTGATATATTGATTATGCACCCTCCAATCATCAAACATGAAAAATTGTAGCCCTCTAGCCTCAGCGTGCGTCTGGCAACGATATATGCCAGGCAACCACCGTGTTTTGGCTGAAAGTTTCATGGGCCGCGGCTCATACAGCATTATACCGAGACCACAGAAAGATATAAATCTATTTTTTGGTGGCCTTTATTATACGATGTACAGAAAACTCAATTTCGTTTTCAAAGTCATTATTTCTTCTCCCTTCAGATCCATCAAAATCTTAACTTCAAGCTCGCAGTTGAATGTTCATAATCCTGCAAGAACATAATTATGAACTAAGCTTGTCACAGAGGGCGCAGCCTTGTCAGAGCAACATACGCAGAACGTCAAAATAATACTTTAATGTAGTTAGAAGGTTTTGTTATTGGCAGTCTACCTGATGTCAAACAAGAATCCAAAGGTCTTCATCAAACCTTAATTAATTTTGGTTCGATTGAGGAAATCCCTTTTCCCCTTACGACCGTAATCAATAAAGCTGATTTGTCAATGTTTATTAATTATGGACCCTGATTAATTAAGGGAGAACAGGAAGAAAACAGCCCTACCGGAGAGCATTGTCGTCTCTAAAATTAGTTAGACCGAAATGAGGCAGCTTCTCGGAGAGAAAGCACGTGGACACTCTTCATAACTGTAATTGCGCGATCAAAGTGTTTACGTTTGTTGCTAATATTAGGAGATATATTCACGTATCCTTTCGCAGTTTATCTCTGCGATAACGTTTGCAGTGCATGACGTCTGTTGTTAGCAGTGGTGATTTTTGTTTATAAAGCTATTATGCAGATTAAATGTAAGACAATTATTAATCTTCCTACCATGACTGAACATTATGTAATTATGATTTTTCTTTTATTTTTCAGGTGAGTGTTCATCTAAGAAAACGGTACAGCATTGTTAAATACAAGCTAAGTAATTTACTTGTGCAATGAAGTATTATTTGTGTAAAGAAGTAATTAGTACCTGGATTTCATATTCTGTTATGGTACCTGGCAAATTCTGTTTTATCTACATGTACAATCAGCAAGTGTAAAGTCAAACGACACACAAATATATAATATAATATATATATATATATATATATATATATATATATATATATATATATTTATATGTGTGTGTGTGTGTGTGAACTCCACACTTACTATACGACTATGCAGCGAACGTGAAACGCCTACATGTTGTAAACTTATGCATCATATCTGAAACATGTTTATCCCATTAGAAATGTGCGAAATACTTATACTGCATCCCTATATCAAATCAGCCTCTGCATCCCTATGAGGTATTATAGTTAACAAGTGTCCTTATAAACAAGTTGATATAGAACTGAATCGTGTTTTAGCTAGGTGCCATCAATATTACTGCACTCCCCATTTTTGCGGTGCATGATAGATAGCAGAGTGAAAATTGATCTCGCCACTTTTGTGTGTGTGAAGATAGAGAGTTGAATGAGAAATTGAGATTTAAACACTGTAGTTGGATTAACTATTTTCATTTATTTTTGCATTTGTATATTTATTCTTTAAAAGGGAAGTGTTTGAATTAAATGCTTTACCTATTATCGAGTGTGAGTCACTGCCTTTTCTCCCGAGAAGAGTATAATTAACCTTAACTGTTTGGTGACGTTTGTGCTTTCAATTTTATCACGTCTTCTCCGTGAAAGTTTTTCCATTTAATCGTAGGACTGTCGTGGTTGGCTTGCGTCCTAATAGTTGTAGTAGGAAATATAAATGTTTTAAGTTTTCTTTAGCCATGGGTTTTGAATGATTATGAATCTCGTAACGTTCTACTTGTAAACTGTAGTTGATTGTAGTCTAGCACTCTTTTGCTCTCATGTTCATCTACTTATTTCAATCTTACTGCTTGCCGTTTCACAGTAATGGATTGCAGTTTCTCACTCATGTCTGCAATACTGAATAAGTTTAGTTAGTCATCTTTCATACGACAAAAACGATTTAACCCATGGAAAACTTACGAGTGAAGGTTTATGCAGCACTGATGCTTTGTCGCCAATTAAGATACTAAAAAGTGTTTATGCTGTCACACAAGCCGAATGGTTTGACACCCTAAATAGCAATTTATCTAAATGCAGGGAGTTTTTGAATGTGCATTTTATCTGCAATCAGCATTGCACGGTCTTTTTCTTAAATGTTTACAATTTGGAACGTTATGCTTATGACTGTCACCAGCTTTCTGCAGATTTGTTCAGATAAAGACTACCCTATATGCTTTACGTTCAGCCTTGGTAAAATTGTTTCGGTACAACGGTCATTAAAGGAAAAATTCGTTTTAAATCATATTATACAGTAACTCACTGATATTTTCAGTTAATCATACTCCTATTGTACTGATTTTAATTACATTATTGTATGTTCGGTACGTATTGACAGTGTTATTCTCCCCGGATACAGGCACAAGGCGCCGATCTTTGGCAACAAGAGGAGGAACGTGGCACTGTTTACTTTTGCTCATTTTACAGGCTATTTTGTTTTGAGTCTGGCGGCTAGATAGAAGTGGCTGCTGGAAACTATGCCTATGTAACAGCGACTCTCGTGTGCTTTTCACACCTTTACTTCCCTGAAAGCAGGATTAATCCACTTTGCATATTATAATATTGCACGCTGCTTTTGCTACTGTTCACCAAATTCTGATACTTCTACAGTTTTCTTACCACAAAACTGACAATCAATTTTCCTTTGCAATAAAAATGCTCTGTTTTAGTTTATTTCTGAAAAGGCGGCCATTGCAACCTTTCTGAATACTGGAGCTGTTCTTTTACTTTTAATTTCGCTAAATAAATTGACACTGCTAATCTCACTCATTCAAAACACTAAGTTCCAACTTTTTTGTTTTCGATCATCCTGTGTCTTCTGACAAGAGAAGGTTCGCAGGAGACCTATTTTTATTTATGTATTTCTCCGGTATTTGCTCACCTCTCTATCAGCTTAATGCTATTTCTGTATCTTATGTTTTCGTTATTGACTGCGCAACATGTGCTTTCCTTTCCATACTCAAATACGTTCATAAGGGATCCCTTCATTCGCTTACTCTTTTGTTTCGCTTCAAAGGTACCATCCTACTTCTCTCCATATTCAAGTTTGTAATTATGCTGAAAACTCTCAAGACCTCTTTTTCCCTCACATTTCAGCCATTCAATGGCCTTCTCACTCCATGTCTAATGTGATATTGATAGCTCACCTGAATAATGACCTCCGGACCTCATAAAATTGAAAATCGTTAAGAGGCAGCTCTTGGCCGTCATTTTTATTTGTATTCTTCAAGTTCTTCGATTATGTCGATATTTTGGAGAGATCGTCTAATGCAAGTGGCAAAGTCTGGTAAGAATTTGTTTTCTTTGATGGCGTAAGTTGTTGTCTCTGTATTGGAGTTTCATTTAAATATACTATAAGGTTTCTATGAATTTGTAGTCCTTTCCTTCGTTTAATCGATGACATTTTCATCTAACAGTTCTTCAGAGAGATAGCCTAAGCCTCCGTCTTTTCAGGAAGCACTGTCCTGCCTAGCTGCAGTAAAGATCCTTTCCTCCTTTCGGTGATCTCGAAACACCACCACATGCGATTGATCTTTGGCCATCAGCAGTCTTTGATTATTTCTTTTTTCTTCTTGGAGTTTTAATGGAATTATGTCTCTTGTTACCGTTTTTTTTTTCTCCGTTTTAAATTCTTTCATGTCCCAATATTGGGAATAATCACTTCTTGTAGTTTCAGGTAACGAATATTATTATAATTTCCCTTTCTGTTTCTAAATCAGGTAAAACCTGCTACAGTAGGTTCATATTTATGAACCTGGACGCTTGTTCAGTCAGTCATTTAGAGAATATATATATATATATATATATATATATATATATATATATATATATATATATATATATATATATATATATATACAATTTTTACTTGATAACTGGCTAATTGACCGTGACATTGTCATTTATTTTCAAGAATCACGATCAAGCAACCAGTCACTCCTGAAAATATTTTGTGAATATTTTGTGTATCAGTATTTGTGATGCTACAGCCGCCTTTAAAATAGAGCCAACGAGAGAGCAGCGAGATGCCTTAACATAGGGCTAATGAAAAACAGGAAAGAAAAAAGGCTAGAAATACTGTAGGCGATAGACCCGCATCATGAAAGATGAAGAAAACTTCCATAAGCCTTCGTCTTTTGCAACGCCCATTAAAGGCCAACACTATTGGAGCCCCAAGAAAATTCATACCTCGCCACCTTAAAAGACACGTCAGGTGCATTACCCACTTTCGTGCTCAGTTGCCTTGAAAATAGCTGCCCAGGTTTTCCCTCCTCGAACCTCAAACAGTCTATTAAAGTTTGCCGTGATTTCATCGTTGCGCCGAGTGACGGCTGGGTGTGTTTGTGTGTGTGTGCGTTTGTGTGTATTCATTTGGCCTGTGAGTCCTTCGTGAGTCATCCCTCGCGACTCATAAATCCTTGAGACATTCACCTTCTTCGGTAGAAATAGACACGCGAAGGTGTGCTTTGTTACGTGTTTTTTTTTTTCGGAGAATTAGGACAAGGAAAAAATCTGAGCAGGAGACGAAGTGTATTTTTTTTAATGCACACACAGAATACTTCCCGTATGTTACAGCGCAAAGATAAATATAGGTCTATACGTACTACATACACACATACGCATATATATATATATATATATATATATATATATATATATATATATATATATATATATGTATATACATACATACATACATACGCAAACATAGACGCGGGCACACACAGAAAACATTGCGTAATTTATCATAAAAAGTATGAAAAGAACGTAACTGCATTGTAGTAAACCAGTGTTACATATTATGCTGAACCAGCATTGTTTTTTATGTTTTAACTGGACATGCCTCATTACGAATACGTTCCCTTAGCTTTAGAGAGCAAATGCATTGATGTAAATGGTATAAAGTATATAAATATATATAAATTTAGTCAAGAAACCAAAGGAATAAAACCTTGTGAAGGACGTGAAATAACTTGTCTCCCCAAAGCCCGAAAAGTCCCCAGAAAACACCCATAAAAGTACTAATGTTAGGGCAAAGTCTTATCCGTGCAGGAGGACAGATGAAAAGAAATAGGAAAAGTTCCCATGGTGATCTATTTCTTAGGATTTATTATCCCTGTATAACACAGTACCAGGAACTATATCTCCCTCCCAACTTTAATATATAGACCTTTAGGGAATACGCGGGGCTCGGCAGGGGCCATACATCTCAGGGGCCGGGCGGGGGCAGACTCATGGACCCCAGGGTAACGCTATTGTTTGCTGTGGATGAAATAATAGAATGTTCAATTGCTTTTTTTTTCTTTTTCTTTTTTTTTGCGAGCGGATTCTTCTGTATTCTCCTTATCTGAGCTTAGGGAGATGAAGGTAGACTTTCTATATTCCGAGGAAGTGAATTTGGAAGTCGTTAGTTATAATGGAATGTTTTGGTTCAGTTTGTTATGAAATGAAATACACTTGGTAGTTTTATTGTGTATGGAACTGATTTATACCTTTTAGGCTGTGTGACTAACTTGGAAGTTTTGTGTATGCATATCACAGATGAATGAAGATAATTTTTTGGAATAAAATAGTAGAACTGTTAAGAAATTCAAAACATATACACACTTTTACATGGTTGTAAAATTGTGTGTTTTTTTGTATTTCTTAACAGTTCCACTACTCTATACCAAACTATCCTTATTCATCTGTGATATGCATACACAAAACTTCCAAGTTTGTCATATACAACCTAAAATGTATCAACAAATTCTATACACCATACTCCCAAGGAGATAAAAAGAGACAGACAAACAGGCAGACAGAGTCCAGAGAGAGAGAGAGAGAGAGAGAGAGAGAGAGAGAGAGAGAGTGCTATCTGATAATCTGAGATCTTGCCCTTGTGGCCTGGGTGCGAACTTCCCTCCACACCTCAGACTTTTCGCCCCCAAAGCGACACCGGTCAAACTTTGCAGCCTGAGTCGTTATCAAGGTGATTGTGAGAAAGGAGAAGAATCCTGGGTTTTTTTTAGTCCTCGAGACCCCCCCCCCCCCCCTTTTTTTTTTTTCCTTTTTTTTCATCGTACCCTTATTTTCTTTTTCGTCTCAGTTTTTAAGGCTGACAGTTGCCGGTTGCCGTAACCAAGACCAGGAAATGGAGAGAGAGAGAGAGAGAGAGAGAGAGAGAGAGAGAGAGAATACACCTTTCTGATGAACGGAGGTGCCGTTTCTTCTTTTGTCTTCAGTTAAAACATAATTTTGAAGTGTATGGAGGTTTTAAAGGAAAAACTTTTACGAGGTAACACGAAAATAATTAGCTGTTCTTCAAAACAATTAAAATTGTGGGTTACCCATAACGAAACTGGTTAAGTAACTGATAGTCTTGGATGGTTTTGTTTTCTTTTTTTACTTAAACAATTCATTGTTCATTGACCCTACACCGGAGAGCAAAATTCAACAGAACCGCTTCATGAGCGAGCGATTAGTTAAGTAATAAATCTTATATCTGGCGATTACAAAAGTGTAAGTTCTTAGTAAATCTCTCAACTGGTAAAGATATTCATGTGATGCAGTGCCAGAAGAAGAAGAAGAAGAAGAAGAGGAAGAAGAAGAAGAAGAAGAGGAAGAAGAAGAAGAAGAAGAAGAAGAAAAAGCAGAAGAAGAAGACGAGTACGATAAATAAATTCACCTCTTCAACACCATTTACAACTTCATCAGCAAGAGATTACATTTTGCGATTACGGTTGGATAAGTTCATTGTAAATCTCTCAGCCAGTAAAGATATTCATATAAAACAGTGTTAGAAGAAGAAGAAGAAGAAGAAGAAGAAGAAGAAGAAGAGTACGATAAACAGAATACACCTCTTCATCCCCATTTCCTTCCTGCACTCTTGAGTCTCAACAACGAAGCACTGACCTTCGCTCCAGTCCTGAAGAGCAAGCAACATCGAGTGTAAACCCAATGGCAAATATTTCTCGAGGCTCATTATGGCCTCGCACCACACACTCCAACTTGCCTCCTCTCGTTTGGGAGCGAAGCCTTCTTGCAAGAGAGAGAGAGAGAGAGAGAGAGAGAGAGAGAGAGAGAGAGAGAGAGAGAGAGAGAAGAGTTGGAATGAAGGGGTGGGGGGTTGGGTGTGGGTGGGGTGGGTAGGCGGATAATTTCAAGAACGCCTTCCAAAGTGAGTGCATTGTGTGCTGATCTGTTTGCCAACACTGGATTTTTCAGTCGGGTCATAAGGTCGATTATGCATAAGGAGCAGGATTAAAGAAAATGGGCAAACATGCAATGAAGTGTTATTTGCTTGATTGCCCCGAGAAAATATTTCAGTCTGGGAAAAGTGGAATTAGGTATTCGCTGTTTCCAAGATTTGTACTTGTGGCGATTGATTATTATGATTTCCAGCTTGCTGTTTCATTTTGCGACGATCGAATAGTAGAAAATATATACCCTTCAATGTTTTGAAGCAGTTAGACATAAAATTTCCAGAGATAATTATGCACAGTATTTCGGATAAAAATTTGAAAGGTATATATCGCAAACTCACTGGTTAGCAGATTTGTAATTGAACTATGAGATTAATTAATATGTAATATTGTTTGAAGGTCTTAAGATAATCAAATTTATTTTTGCTCAACTGCATTAGCAAAATTTTTTTTTTCAAATCTTTGTTAAGAAAATAAAGCATTTTGATTTTTAAACGACGAATGTATACCAGCATAAATATTGATGTGAATTTAGTTTGATTTAAGAATTGTCGAAATTTCGTTTTAAGATAAAATGGAAACATTTAGGAGTCAGATCATGATTTTCCAAATCTCCCGTACAAAATCTATTTAACACAACTGACGTAAACTTTACTACTCATTCGGTTAACTCCTAACTACTCCCTCAAGCGTTCTCGAAAACTGAAAACCAGAGCACCAACTTGATCCCATGTCTTATGAACCTGTTCGTTTACGGTTAATTTAATCATTTGTTTGTCCACATTTGTTTATTCTTGCTTCTTTTATGTGGTACCTCTGTTATCTCAATATTATTCATCTCGTACTTCTGTTTTCTAAATATTATTTATCTAGTACTTCTTTTATTTCAATATTATTTATCAGTTAATTCTGTCATCTCAATATTATTTTTCTGGTATTTCTGTTATTTCAATATTATTTATCAGTTACTTCTGTTTTCTCAATATTATTTTTCTGGTACTTCTGTTATTTCAATATCATTTATCAGTTACTTTTGTTTTCTCAATATTATTTTTCTGGTACTTCTGTTATTTCCATATTATTTATCAGTTACTTCTGTTTTCTCATTATTATTTATCTGGTACTTCTGTTATTTCAATATCATTTATCAGTTGCTGCTGTTTTCTCAATATTATTCAAGCAGAATTAGTGTCCTGGTAACTCCATTTCGTATTTCTCCCGGTCTGATACGATGCCGTTCTTTATAGGGAAGCTCGAACGTAAATACGAGTCCTACGAGAAGAAATGTTGTAAGTCTCAGAGCTGAGGCGTTCGTAGATAACCGGTCTCTGTTGTTAACGTATAATAAAGCCACAGAGACGAGAAGGCATTTGCCATGAGTGTCACCTAGTTTTCATCCATTATTTTTATTTCCACTTGGAAAATCCGACCACTTCTTTTATTCAGTAAAAGGAGTGGTAGTAAAAGGTAAACTGGGAACAGTTATATGGCTGGTGATTTGGCTGTTGTTTCGTTGCTTTTATGATAGTTATTGTATAAAACTGAGTAAGTTAGTGATGGAGAGAGATAGACAAAAAACGGTATAAATAAACCAAGGAAGAATTGAACTAAAATATAGTTGAAACAGTTTTTTCGTAATAATGTTCCCTGTATGTATAAAAAATAGTTGACTTTATGCTATGATATATGTTCACGATTTAAACTGTTTATATTAATCTCCTATCTCAGCATTATGGAAGGTTTGGTTGGTATGAATAAAATTTTTTAGATAAAACAAGCTGTAGGTTGTATTTAATCATCGTTGCCAGAAAAGCTATTGCAACGTCTGTGTTGTAATAATTCATGTATTGCTGAATTGATTGGGTAGTTTCTCAGCCTTTCTTTCTAAATACACATATCCATATGTATACATATATATCTGTATACATATATATATATATATATATATATATATATATATATATATATATATATATATATAAACACACGTAAGGAAAGAAGGATAACTAGTATATTAATGGCTACTACATTACAAAAACTCATAAATAAATAAATATATATACGTAGTATATGTGTATATGTATGTATGTGTATATATATATAAGTATATGTATGTTTACATACATACATATATACGTATGTATGCATATTTATATAGCACATGTGCATATGTATGTATGTATATATATATATATATAAAAGTATATGCATGTTTACATACATACATACATATGTATGTATGTATGCATATTTATATATGCACATGTGTATATATATGCATATATATTCTCATCTGTGTATGTATAACGTAACAGTACATTATGAAATTTCTGGTGAATTTGATTGATATATTAACCATTTATGTTTGATTATCGTTTCTCCTGAGCAAATAAAGCAATGAATACCGAGGAAATGAATGATCTAATATTATCGAAGAGGGCAAATATAAAAACATGTATAACCTGCAAGTCATGTGATTATCAACCACCGCAGGCTGGATTGTTTTTTTTCTTTTTCTTCTTCCTCATGTAGGTGACTCAGCAAATGTCCCTCCGCGGTGAGGCTGTGGACAAAATAGAGGGAAAGGCAACAGGGGGTGAATTCAGTCACTGGGAATGCAATATTAGCGCTGCTGCTGCTGCCTGCTGCTACTGCTACTGGCCTGGCTATCGGGCTCCGAATCAGCGGACTTTACGCCGCCAACGTCGATGCAAATGGCCAAAGTACAGACATTCCTGCCGGGAGGATCAGCGGAGATAATGGGGCTTGTAAATACAGTTGCAAATAAACGCATTTAGATCAAGCGATAGCGCCATAAAGATACGCCCAGGCGACGACAACATCGGTGGTGATTGGGGCACACCGATGTCGATGCATTTTCCTTATCAGATATTCGACAGCAGAAGAAGAAGAAGAAGAAGAAGAAGAAGAAGAAGAAGAAGATTCGGTGGAAACTTGGCCAAGAGCAAACGGAAGGCAGAGAAGAAACCAGCCATTAGGAAAAATAAAACGAAAATATACGAACCATGAAACGAAGCTAATAAACAAAGGTAGGAGGAGGAGGAGGAAACTCAAGATTAACTCAGATAAAGGTAATGTGAAAACCTGCACTCAAGCAGCTAAGTACCTGAAGCAGGCAAGAACTCAGGTGTGGCGTCATAGTCCTCCCGCTTGGCGTGATGTACCACATTCCTGTAGTTGCAGGTCATAGTCACAGTGCGTGGAGCTGCTGGGGAGGAGGAGGGAGGGGAGGGTTCGGGGTAAGAGAGCTCCCACAGCAGCTCAGACCACACCTAAACAACAACAAAAAATAAACAAAAATAATGACAAATAAAAGCAGAAAAAATCTTGAACAAGATTTTCAGTAATCGTCTTGCTTACCGAGATAATAGATGTGGCTGGCTTCTAGTCTGGTGCGCTTTGATTTATGCCTTTGTCTGAAGAAAATTGAGGGTGCGTTGTTTAATTCACGGGAAAATGCTGTGCCCCGTCGTAGACAGAAACGTTCTGTTGCTCCAGTGGGCAAGTGTCTATGGTGAGTAAAATCCTCTGGCATTTTTTTTTTCCTCTCAGAAAACAGGTCATTCTTGCACATGAAGGCTGTACGAGGGCTGGGTAAATTGTTACCCTCGTTTTAACAAATGAAAATATTCCGTTTCTTTCGTTCTTTGATAACGGAATACATTTTCTATCGGGCCTCAACTTAAATTCAGTCTGATAAAAAGATAAGAGGAAGAAAGAAATCGAGTCTTTCCCGCATTTCTGAAATGGCAAAGGGCTCGCTTTTTTGCATAAAAGATTAAACACACATGACCAGGATGTCATTAGCATTAACAATCCGGATTTCTCCTAATTCGTGCTCAGGTGTGGAGCTTATAAAAGGAATTCGAGTAATTCCTTTCTGCTATTTTGTTCCTTTTTACTATTCATAATTACTTCGGGAAATTGTTTGAAATTTT
>NC_087210.1:73092188-73112188 GCF_015104395.2 Macrobrachium nipponense | reverse complement strand
GAATGTAACTTCACAGATGTATTCTTGTGTAACACAGTGCAATAATTAGAGGTAACTCTATCTCTCCAAATTGGTATCTAACGAAGTCAGTAATCCTAAATGGTACACTTGCCCAATTAAGGATATCGGTTTTGAATTCATGAATATAAAACCAATTCCTTAGAATTATTTTTTTTATAGATCGACCTCCGAATGGGTTACGAAACTGAGGTATATAGTTTCTTGAAATAATGAGATGGGATTCAGACCTTGGTTTCACGTTCTTAGTTTAGATCAGAATGGATACTGAGTTTTAGTGCACAAATGTCAGCTGGTTATCGGTGTATTGTTCGATGACATATATGTTCAGCCATGTATATTTATTTCAGTGTTTACTTATCTGTGTACAACTCTGAACGTTATAAACTACGAGTTGCTTCTGTTACAAAGATATTTTTTTCTATCAAGAAATTCTGAATTTACATTCCTGCGTCATTTGGTGAATAATCACCGTTTGTATTTGTGGGCACTAATAGAGGGATAGGCAGATGTCCAGCACGTACACTTTTATATATATATATATATATATATATATATATATATATATATATATATATATATGTGTGTGTGTGTGTGTGTGTGTGTGTGTATGTATGTATATGTATAAATATATACATATATATTTTATATATTTGTATATATATACATAATATAAATACACACACACACACATACACACACACACACACACACACACATATATATATATATAATATATATATATATATATATATATATTATAATTACACTATTCCTTTGTTCGTTTATAGAACATGAGGCTAAGGTTGTTAACATAAACGATAAGGACTTTAATTGGGGCGTAACCTGCAGTAGCAACCATACTTCTAATTATAGTTTACGCTAATACGCTAACAAATTGTTTCTGACTGTTTTTCAAAAGAATCTGGCACGGTATGAGATCCTTGGTTGTGAAATACGAATGGGTTACGTTAGAGTCTTTTTAAGAGTGTGCGTTCAGATAGTGTTCATCTATATAATTGGGTACGTGGGATATCCAGCTTCTATTGTGTTCCAACGCGGATCCACTAATTAAGAGTTGTGAGCCTTCTAATAGGCCGCCGGGTAGGTGTGTGCGTGTGTATACGTATGTATACATATACTATATATATAAAATATATATTAATATATATTATTTTATATATAATATATATAAGTATATACTATACTTATATATAAAGTATATGTGCATATATACATATGTATGAATATATGTAAGTGCATATATATATATATATATATATATATATATATATATATATATTGTATATATATATATATGATATATATATATATATATATATATATATATATATGTATATATATATATATATATATATATATATATATATATATATATATATATATATATAGCATGATTTGTCATTAGTTGAAAATAAAATTTGCAATATAAAACTAACGAATATAAAATAATGTAATCCTAAACTCAAAACCTCAACAGATTTTATCCCAAACTAGATATATTTTTGTAACAATGATCGGGTCATGCCCTTAGATTAAAGGACATACATTCATCTAATTAAGTTGAGAAGGATGAGCAATGAAATGATGAAGGAGAAGTACGAAAAACAAAGAAGAAAAAAGAAGGCAATGCATTTTGCACACTTGTATTTATGAAGTATATGCTTTTATTTCCATAACCCTGATTAGATTTATAAAACGGAGCTAGATCATTTTTCTTTATAGAATACAGTTATAACAAAGCAAGATTAAATTTGATAAGCGGTTTTGGTAGTCAACCCCTGGTTTTAAACATTAAATCTATATAAACTTCTCCATGGTAACTGACTCAGTAATTACTCATGGATAACGTATTGTAGCTGCTAGACTTGAAAGGGGTTTCCAGTGATGCTATTTACCAAGTAATTATTACTTTTATTAGTTCCCTACCAATAAGGCCGCGGATAGTTTTTCCTTTTTTGACCAGCTTCCTTTCGTTAGTATGTCTGTCAGGCTTACTTAATCATTTCAATTCCCAATGGTCAAATTCTGTACAAAAGAACAACAGTAAATGGCATTGTTGGTCCCAGCGCTTTGCTCTTGAGGCCTAAATTCTGTATTCTATTGTATTCTCTGCGCAAAGGAAAACCATATTGCATGAAAGTGCATGATGTTCTGGCTGTCTTTCCGTTAGTTTGCTCTAACCTTTCCTATTTTTCATGAGTGGTCTCTGCCAAAAGGTTAATTATAGGTCACAGTACCCTATAGATCTGAGGTACAGGCTTAAAATTTTGAATGCCTGCGCCCTAATGAAGCCTTTTCAAATAGCACCAAGGTCAGTGACCTTGTGACTTTAACCGTGACCGTCATACCGAAAATTATTCTGTGCATTTTACTCCCGATTCAAAAGTATCTCGTTGGTAAAACTTATTGCTACACCGGATAACTTAAATAGTGTGTTATGTGTGACTGTTTTTCAACGCGCTTAAACAGCGCATTTGATTTGTTTTTCTAGCAAACTATATTTGTTGTTCTGCTTTTTTTTTTTTTTTTTTTTTTTTTTTTTCCTGTTTGGTCGCTGTTAAACGAATTACAGCCACAACTGGAAAGTGCATTTTCAACGTAATAATTGCTTCTTGGCTTAGGTGAATACACATGTGACATCAAAAGCATAAAACAAATGTTGGGAATATTTTGACAGCTTAGGAAATGTTGAAAGCAGGAGTTACCTTTTCTGAAACATTTTAAAACCTATTTCTAGATATTTTGATGAGGTAGGTTTTATTCCTGGTTATCCTGGTTTTGGTTATGTCTCTGTTATTATATTCCTGATTAACAATGCTTAAATCCATTATATTGACGAATAAAGTGACCTTTATTAATTCTTGGTTCAAAATAATGTAGTAGACAGCATATTTCTAATCCTGTTTATATATATATATATATATATATATATATATATATATATATATATATATATATATATGTGTGTGTGTGTGTGTGTGTGTGTGTGTGTTATATATATATTATAGATATATCTATAATATATATATATATTATATATATATATATATATATATATATATATATATATATATATATATATATATATATATATATTATGTTTATATATCACGAAGATTTTTCTAGGCGAATCCTAATGACAGAAAGGAAAATGTAAATGGCCTAACGTAAAAATATGGCTCTGCGAAAAGGAATAAGCTGGAAATTGAAAATAATCACTCTTCACGTGGAAGAAGAGAGAAAAAAAAGCAATGAACCGCAAAATGAAAGAGAAAGAGAGAGAGGAAAGTTTTGAGAAACCTCGTTCAGTGGATAATCATTGCCCAAGTAACACAAGAGAAGTTCCCTAGCGCAAGTTTACGCATCACGAACAAACAGAGGAGACGAAGAAGAGGAGGAGGAGGAGGAGGAGGAAGAAAAAAAGGGGACAGGACAGCCTCCTCTCTTTCCTCTCCGTTTTAGGGTGACTGATCCGAAATGACTCTCCGGTGAATGGAGCGTTTCCTCTCGGGCCCCCTTTATGTACCTCTGACCCTCTTCGTTCTCTCATTTCCTTTTCTTCCCTTTTTTCTTTCTTTCTACGGCTATGGCGCTTTTTTGGAAGGTTTTCATTTGTCTCCCTTAGTTTCGATTTCATTGTGGTGGCTGTTTACTCTCTGGAAATATTTATTTACTGGTTTGCCAAGGACCAAGAAGACAGCAGTTATATAAGTCCTTCTCTGAGCTTTGTTTTCTCCTTTTTTATATATTTTGGATTCATTATTAACTCTTTTTTCTTTTATTTTGATTACCCATTAGTCAGCAGGTATTACAATAAAACTTGGTCAGTGTTAAAAAAAAGGTCATATATAAATTCTATGAATATTCCTGCACTGAATTCGAAGTGTTGGTTGCCCTTAATGTAATTTGTTTAGGTTTTTTTGTAATATATATACAAAACCATTGCATCTTTGCTTCTCACGTTTGGCTTTATACCTTCTTATATAATTTTTTGTAGTATCCTTTGTTCATAATTTCATTTTAATGGAAATAAAGTTCTAAACACTATAAGTTCACTTCAACTGAGATCACGATTGATTGATTGATGTACGGATTGATTTTAAAATGCATTGCAGTTGCAATGACTATCTGCGTTTAAAAAAATTATTTTAGTTGTAAAGGAATAGGATGCAATAAATCAGTTACATCCGAAAAACTGAGTAGTAAAGATTAATATTTTTATAATGAAATATTGAACAATGGGAATTGTGTGTTCACAAAAACGCTTGTGGTTCAGTGTACACTCAGGAAACAAATCTGTCTTACTCAATTCCCTTCACAGCCCGATAGAAAGTAGTCAGTACAACTGCAGTAATTTCATTCCTCGTGCAATGTTTGGCAGACTGATGTGAGAAAAGTTTAGGCTGTACGTTCAGGAGAAACTCGGGTGAATTGTCGGTTAGTTTTGTCTCTATGTCTTTCTGTCTGTTTCTCTCAAACAAAAAGAAAAAAAAAAAAACCAGGGTTCTTTGGTCACCACACGTTTAGTTTTTTGATCGGTTCAGGGTAATAAAACAAAGCATATTGTGTCGTGAAATTGGGGTAGGTCTTTTCATATATAAATATATACATACATACATATATATATGTATATATATATATATATATATATATATATATATTATATATCTATCTATATCTATATCTATATCTATATATATATATATATATATATATATATATATATATATATATATATATATAGATGATAGATATAGATATAGATATAGATATAGATATATATATATATATATATATATATATATATATATATATATATATATATAAATGAATATGTATATACATAAATATAGTTATATATATGTATTTTTGAATATATGTACATAACTATAAAATGTGTATTTACATAAATAGAATTATATATATATATATATATATATGTGTGTGTGTGTGTGTGTGTGTGTGTGTATGTGTGTGTGTGTGTGTGTGTATCAATCTGTCTGTTTTTGACAACATGAGAATGCAAATCGGCGGTTTGTTATTTAAATAAAGCTTTGCTGAAATTATGCAGTGATTAAAATTTTAGGACCATTTACATAAAAGTGGAAATTGGGCAAGACTGACGGTTATGACCATTTTCCATTTGTTTTTATCTTCTTTTATATACGCAAGATCAATCACTATAATAATAAAAGGAAGATGAAAATTATATAAAAACTAAGAATGAAGACAATGAACAATAAAAGTGAAATCGAAAAAGAAAGAAAACAAAAAAATGTAGACAGCTACTTCTATCAAACTTAGGGATGTAAGAAAAACCACAAAATGACTCTGACATCCAAGATGACAGGTACTGCATATCACCCAACTGGACTTCTAACCAAATTAGGATTGCTCTCAAATCTAATTATCTTAAACTAACTTCTTAATCAAGGAAAGGGGCTCTGCTCGATCCTTGGATGATACTGCCAGCTTCACCTAGCTAATCATAACCTGTGAGAATATTTCGTCAGTAGAATTTACAGCCTTAAAGATAAAATACTTGTTGACGTAAGACCAGTTAAGATGGCTGTAGTTTTTTTATGAAATCCTCTGGATGATACAAACAATTATTATTTTTTTTTTTTAACATAAATACCGAGTAGATGAAATGCACACTTTTTCTCGTATCTGATTTTCACTAAAATATTTAGCACTTAAAGAGAAATTTTTAAATGCAAAAATTAATGTAGGATTTGATCGCAGTCCTTACCTGTCGATTGTTCGGGCCATTTCTTGGATAGTAAATTCAAAAAGGAAATTACCATACAGAATCATTAATGCCACATTCTGTAATGCAAACTGGATCAGTAAAAATTTGAAAAGTACCATGCAGAGTTGTTGTTATTATTATTATTATTATTATTATTATTATTATTATTATTATTATTATTATTATTATTATTATTATTATTATTATTATTATTATTTGAAAGAAACCAACGTAAATTAATGAATGACTGGAGGTTATTAATAATTATTTCTTACTGTAAATTACTAAGAATATATCGAAGGTATGAATCCAACAAAATAAAGTTGTGCCCTTATATTGCAAACTCCGGGGATAAGAGTGGCGCCATAGCCGCGAAAAGGGAAAGAAATGAGGTCTGATGTAAAAGTGGAGTGTCCCACTTACTACTTTTATGGCCTCTTAAAGGTTTTTCTATCACAGGCACGTACATTATCTCCTAGATAATACACATATCGCGTATTGCATGGGTATAACTTCTCCCAGTCGTAAGAAAAACTGTTATTGTGATGCAAATTTACTCGTGATTTTTTCCTTTCCTTTTTCTTGGAAAAATTGTGCCATGAAGAATTAATTTCTGAGTACTTGAGCAGTATTTATTTTCTGAAACAGATCCAAAAACCTCGCTAGATCTACCTCTTAGGGGGATAGTGTTGTCAGTACACCTTACGCGGTGCATGTAGACATTACTTAAGGTTGTTCGCCGTGTCCCTTCGCCCCCTACCTAGCTGCAACCCCCTTTCATTCCTTTTGCTGTACCTCCTTGCATATTCTCTTTCTTCCATCTTCCTTTCCACCCTCTCCTAACAATTGTTTCATAGTTCAGCTGCGAAGTTTCCCTGCTCTTGCACCTGTAAATCCTCTTTAATTTTCAATTTCCCTCTCAGCCCTGAATGACTCATGAGTCCTAGCGCTTGGCTTTTGGCCTAAATTCTATATTCCATTCACTCACTAGCTCCACCATCCTTCCATTTCATTTACATTTTATTCCTAACTATTTCCTTCCTTGGTCCTCAGTTGGGTGCTTCGAGGTTAAGTACGCTCGGATCTCGTGGCTTTTGGATGATGGCTGCTTCGGGTTTATCTGATCACTGCTCCGACTTTTATTACTTATATGATATTTATATCGCTTCCCTAGAGTGCCATTCAAGGAGTTTTCGTTTCACTGCAGAAGCTGATATGAAGCTCTGACCTTTCCATTTTACGTATAATGAGATTCATAAGGATAACTTGCTTCTACTGATGTTCTTCTGCCACGGATAATAATGTTTGTTTTTAAAGTGATTTATTTTCTTATCAAAAGCATCGAAAACTTCACAAGGTACGGAGTTTCGTACACATCAGAATTTCGTATATCACTTTCTCACATTCTCACTTTTCCTTGCTCATTCTTCTTGACAAAATATTTGACCGAGCCGTTCCCTGTGATCAAGTGATTCAGTCATTTTGACTTGTTAAATATTCTTTTATCGCCGTCTTTTGTTTTTCTTTGTTCCACTACTTGACATGGAAATTTCGTACTGTTGATAAAGCTTTGATTCTGAATGGGGCAATCTTGTTAACATATTTACCCGAAGAGTTTGGCCTAAAATCCCTGGCATTAGCACAGCCCTGAGTTTGCCTTCGCCTCTGGAAACGAAAAAGACAGCGCTCTCCAGCTGAGTTGTAAAGGGAACTCTTCAGAAGAAAAATCTGCAACAGTTTTGAGGAGTAATTTACGCTATACATCACATGACAGTTTTTCCTTATTGCTGTATAAGTTTTTCTGATAATTATTTATTTAGGTAAACAATTGATATATCGAAAAGGTATAATTTAAATATGATAAATCTAAAGAAAAATAGATATGACAAATCTAATGACTTACATTGAGGTAAGAGAAACATGTGAAGGATACCCGAAACAAACAAAACTAGAAAAGCCTTGCATCAGCGCCTGTGCTGACATAAGGCCTGGTTGACTATTTACTTTGGTTAGGTCGGACTTTTTTCTAAACGTGGATGAAGACAAGGTAAGACAAATGTTGCCTAAAGTTCCTGGCTTAGGATGGTTCGTGATAAAGATTTTCACGTCAAATATTTTAAACGTTAATAACGACGCATACCATAAGTTATGTGATCTGTTTAGATAAGAATTGACATAGCGGCCTTGGTCGAGCTGTTCCTGACCTTAATGACATATTCTCTTTCATTGTTTTTCACATCAGGTTTCTGTATGCTGACTAGGCAGACTGAGATTTTTTTTTTTTTTTTTTACAATATATCCAAGCACGATGTTTCTCTTGAATAAAATATTTTTGTATTTTTTGTATTAGTTTTTAATAGACCAGAAGGAATTAGATGAAAATTGTCTCATTTATATATATATATAATATATATTATATATATAATATAATATATATATATATATATATATATATTATTATATATAATATTATTATATATATATTTAGAGAGCGAGAGAGAGAGAGAGAGAGAGAGAGAGAGAGAGAGAGAGAGAGAGATAGTTATAGCAAAAGATAGAAGTTATCGACAACAAAGAGTTTGTTGCTCATCAACATCTGCATTTTTCATCATCAGCATTTTCAGAGAGACTGTCTTCGAAGTGAAGCTTGAGCGAGTGGGCATCGCTCCCCACAAATCCCCGAGGCCTGATTTATTGCTTTGGGGTCATTATTTTGTCCCAACCACCTTTAACGAACTAAATGAAAGGTCATTCGCGAGATGAGGGATGACAAACAGCTTCGTTAGGGTCGTCAACCCGTGCAGGGGTCTGCCACCCCCAACCCCCCCACCCCCCCTCCTGCTACCTCAGCCTTACGCCCACACTCAGGCGGGGAATTTGGGGGCTAAAGACACTGCAGTCATCTTTGTTTCATCTCTTTGTTTATGCTTGTTGCTTTATGCCTTTTGCTCAGGGTGCGATATCTGTCTAGTAGTCTTTAATTTGTAACCGATAGTTCACATAGACGACTACTAACTTTCAGCAGAATTTCATCCATACAGGAAGCATTCATAACAGTTACAGTTTTGGCTGACATCCATTTTCTGTTGTAGTGATGTTGATTCCTTTAGAAAAACTGCGATCATTTGCTTGCTTGTACATTGCAATTGCCCTTTGTTTAAGGTTCTTTAGAAACTCCCGTAGAATGACGTACTGACAAAGAGGAAACTCCAGTTACTCGCTGCAACTCATCAAGTTTTCAGGTCAAACTTCTTCCCCTCAAGAAGTTTGGCCCAATTCAGAAGAAACCGATCCACGGTAATCAGTGAGTCACTGATCTTTTAGGGTGCGAGAAAAAGGGGTGTCGGGACGAGTTGCGAATAGGTTTCTCTTTGTTTTTGTGTACAGTTTAAATGTCCATACATAACACTTGAAAATCCCATTGAATTTTATATTCATCCACTTGTCACATGGTTGCTGTAGTTCTAGTCATCCATAATTTTGCAAACCATTATGTAAGCGTAAGATGTTCATTCATTTATTTCTTTTTATCACCCGAAGCAATTTCCAAATTAATATTTCTGTTTACTGCGAAGCTCTAAGCACATTCGTCTTTCTATTTACGCAGTGGAAAAAGACAGACAGACAGGCAGACAGCACGAGAGATAATCAAGGGCACAAAGAGAGAGAGCGAAAGAGGAAATAATTGGAAGAAGCCTCCCCCTCACCCCCTTTTTTTAAGCTCTAATCGTAGTCAACCCGATTATGTAAATAAACTGCCGTTATTCAGTCACGTGACTGACGGCCTTAATTTCATTTCCTTTCAAGGCTATTTTTTTTCCCCGCCAGTGTTTCTTATGGCGACCCCATTAGTTGAGGTTGAAACCCCGAGTGACGGCCAGATTAAACAAAGAGGTTTTATCTCGGCAAGGAAAAAGGGAAGAAAGTCCAAAGAGAATAAGAAAAGTCTCGAACTAGACTCGTATTCCTCTCTAGGTCCATGATTTCAGACCGTAATTTTAATCCGCGTCTGTGAAATCCTTCCACAGCAGTTAGAAATAAAATGCGTAACGCATTTAGGTGCGAGAAACATTTTGGAGGACTGCAAAAACTAATTAATGGAAATTGCAAAGATTTCCGCTTCTTTGCTGTTTCCCATCGAGAGAACTGTGAGCCATGTTCAGGGTACCAAATTTGTGTCGCAAAAAGCCATTGTTCTTCCGAATGAAATTTCGATTACGTGTAAACACTGGTGCATTGGACTGGAAGGAAAATCATTCGCCCGAATAAATCTTTTGACTGTGTAATTAAGGGTAATGAGCAAAAGATTGCAAGTATCAACATAGTCAGAATTACGCTGGGAAATGCAATGACGGTGACTTCCTGGCTGTGAACACAAAAGAATTTTAAAGGGAGAAAGGTTTTTGACGTATAAGATATATATATATATATATATAATATATATATCTATATATATATATATATATATATATATATATATATATATATGGGTGTATATATATATATATATACATACATAATCTACAGGTAATTTTTACCAGATACATATGAAATTGTAATAGCTATCACAATTTCATATATATATATATATATATATATATATATATGCATATACATACATACATGCATATGAAAATTAAGCAGTCAAATGTTAATTGACTAGAATATGAAGACGCATTATGAAAGTGAAGGAAATGATCCTGAATTCAAGTGAGTCAAAATTTTATGGAGATAGTGAAATATTGGGTTGATTACTATTTCAAAAGAATTAATTTCAAAGGAATATCATTAATAAGTACAAGAAGGAGTCATAATCGTTTTGCAAAAATGATAAAGGTTACGTAGGGCAGTGGCATGGGTACAGAGTGGAACACTAGAAACTCTCACAGCGGAAGCGAGGGACGGTATAGAAAATGATCCTTGGGTGAGGTAATGAAGAACAGGCAATGAAGTTTGTTGTTATGCATAACGTGACGGCTGGATATTTTAGATAAAAGTCTACGTTACATTATGCAGAAAGATCAAATGGTTATGTAGTGTAAGAGGTGTGTATATGGTATTCCTTGTCAACCTGTAATGAAATGCGAGGATTACGGAAAAAGGACAAAACATGCCGGGGGGGAAATTTTTTTTTTTTATTAGAATTTTCCTGTGAACTGAAGTTGGAATATTGCTGGAGTTACAGGTTGTAATCTGTTGTATGGACACCAGATGTCGTGACAGATAATAGGTTTGAAAGTTCTTTTCAAATTGTCTAACCAGATCGCCTAGAGTGACCAAAAAATATGGGAACTTGTGAGGATTTTGAATATTTAGTCCAAAAGTACTTTTTCTCTTATCTGTTCTCATTGCATTCAAGTTATAACCGCTTACTTGTACGAATTTTATAGTGTATTGGATAAAGTAGATTATAACTAAACTGATCCAGTTGATGTGATTTTTTTTAATTGGTTATAGATTATGTTGTAAGATATGAAGGTTGTATTTTTCTATTTATCAGCGTATGTTTAAATGATTGCTCAGCATATTTACATGTAAAACTCCTTGCTTTTATGTTAACGTCCCTTTGCTGTAAATACTCTCGTTTTGATTTTAATGATTGCAACTGTGCGGTGAACAGCAAGAATTTCATGACATATTTCAATCACTGCTTGAAAATGAATGAGGGACGCTACGTTGATGACTCTCTCTCTCTCTCTCTCTCTCTCTCTCTCTCTCTCTCTCTCTCTCTCTCTCACTGCTGGCTGACAAACGAAGCCCTGGAGGATTTTGATGAAGATTTCCATCTGCCCAGATTCCTCGGAACCAGTTTATATATTAATGCAGATTTATTGAATTTCTGTAGAGGTTGGAACAATTCAGAGTTTTAGCTTATGTTTGAACTATCAGCCAGTTCATCGTCACAGTTCTTCTCATAATTATGTCAGTTCTGTTTTAAATGTATCTTAATAATAAATTAGAAAAAATATTAACTTTTTTATCAACGATTCTGATAGTCTTGCATCATTTCAAGTTAGCATACAAACTGTGCATTAACTTGTGCCGTCGGAAAGTAACCAGCAAACCTTATTTAGAAAATTAGAAAAAAAGAGAGATTGGGAGATAGGTTTTATGAAGAAGTAATCCCATCCATCTGCTTTTGCAAGCATCGCCAGAAGCAGCAGCAGCGGCAGCTGCTGCACTGAGAGTGCGGGGGACTTCATCAAAATCTTTTGCATACCACCTTTTCATTTAGCATGAAATAACTGCTTTTTTTCATCTTCAGTAAACATTTCCTGCAGATTCTTTTTAAAGTTTACTTTTTCTGTGTATATGATTAAAAAAGTTTATAATTTATACTTTACCATACTGTTAAGATGTATTTTTTTATGTTTGTTTTATCATTTGTTTTTATAATTTATACTTTATTGTCTTGGTAAACCCATAAAGCCGATAGACTCGTGCCTGAAAGCAAAATATTCTTTATTAAAAAACAAATGAAATGATTTCTATAAAAATTGCACAGAATACAGCATTTAGCAGTAATTTTATAAAAAAAAAATATGCCTGTATTTGACAGAAAATTACTTGTAACATATTTATTTGGAAAATCATAGTCACTCTATATTTCTACTTGAACTCGAGTAGAAAGCAGTTTATTTTTCTCTTATTTTCATCTTTTCGGATCAAAACTCTGAACTTTGAATTTGTTTAAAATTTGTAAGAAGTAATATTTACTAATTTTGTCGCGACTATTCACTGAATATAAAACAATATCTTTGCTCACACCAGTGCTGCTTTGTAAGTGCTTTACGGCCGCATAAGTTAAAAGGTAGCCTTTCTTTCGAAAGATATTTTTCATCATATTTTGTGCCCTGTCTAAGCGACAGATCTTGAAGAGATAATTAGTAAAATTAGTAAAATTCAAAGAATAGGTCTAGGTCATTTCCAGTAGCTCAGACGTAAGTCATCTTGTTATTATTGGCTGGGTGAGTAGTTGAAAAAATATATATGAATACGCCCCATACACAAGTATGCGTATGAAACTACATTTGGCCATGTTTCATTGAATTTTGCAAATAGATTATGCATGCGATAGTGATCTGGTCGAACAAACCATCTGTTTTCTGAAAAAAACTGTCATGAGTAACTCTCTCTCTCTCTCTCTCTCTCTCTCTCCTCTCTCTCTCTCTCTCTCTCTCCACGAGCACACTATTTAGACATATTTATCATACTAGTTTACTAAAGTAGATTAGCTATAGCGTACATTGGGGTTTTGGCAAAGGTTTGTAGTTATTTGCGTAATTATTGTTGGTAAAATGACGTGGAATTATTTGTTATGGCCCATGTTGCTTATTTTTCCTTACAACGAATATTTTAGCAAGAGAGAGAGAGAGAGAGAGAGAGAGAGAGAGAGAGAGAGAGAGAGAGAGAGAGAGAGAGAGAGAGAGAGAGAGAGAGAGAGGGCTACAGCAAAGGGCGTAACAAAAGAGCACATGTTAAACACTATTGTAGCTGTGTTTACGTAAGCAATGAATTTCTGACTTGGTAATAAGTCGACAATGGCGGGTCTAGTAGGGAAGTTTAGCCCCGAGAATAATCCCTTTTACGGGGTAACGGTGCGCAGCTGAATATTATTTATACATATATTTATGTAACTGTAATCACTTATAGGGCTATATTTTATTCTCTTCATGTGAATAAAATGAGATGTTATTTCTTAAATTGTCCATCCACGGGAAAAGTGAACTTAATTACCCAAGTTGATAGCCTATTGAGAAAACAGGTATCGTTTCAGGATTAATTAACTTTAAAAAGTCATCCATATGTTACTTGGAGGGTCTATTATAATAATCATTACTTATTATTTTTCCTGGTCACTTTACATAATAGTAGATTCAGCAAAAAAGAAATAGATATATTATGAAAATAGTTCGAAAAATATATTCCCTGTTTCTCCTTTCCTTTACAGAATGAACCACAGAGCTCCATAAAATGTCACATTCATCACGGAAGATCTGTATATTGCAGAATTAACTGACAGTTTATGGAGACATGTAACGTCTAGTTTTAACAATTGCTTTCGCGAGTTCGCTGTCGTCAGTGATCTGGCACATATGTTAACAGTAATGTGCGTTTTAAGCCACATGCACTAATGGTTGACACATGATTCATCAGAGACTTTTAAACTTTTTTGTTGTTCTACGTTTTTTCCCAGTCTTCTTTTCTTTCAAATATTAGCTCTCCAGACACCTGTAAAAGTAATTATCTTACCAGATGTTTTATCTAATCAAAACGACACTTCAAGAGCAAAGCATTGCATCCAGTCTTTTACTGTCCTCACCTTTAGTGAAGTGGTGTAAGAAAACCGTTGTTCATTTAGGGATTAAATCCTCAGTATTGCTAAACGTTTACGTAATTTTAACAAGCAAATTATTCTAGCTAGACGGTTTAGCTTTGGATTGCTATCGTTGCCCTGCTATCTCCATCATTTACATGAACGGAACTTTAAACGTTGGCAACTAATCATAATGTAATAATGGTACAAAATGCCCGTGGGTGTTTTCTTTCTTGGTGTTAAAATGTTAATTACTAATAATTATTACTAATCAAAGGAAGGCAAGGTATAGGATACGTGAGGAGAATCTATCAGGTTTGAGAAAACGGAATACATATTAAAAAGGAAAGTTCACAAAAGGAAACTTCTTATTTAGCGAAAAAAATTTGTTCAGGTGTAGTTCACGGGGACAGAGAGGATGGTGACTAAAAGAAAGAAACTTAATGATAAATTAATTACACTGGTCAAAGAATGAAATAAGACAAAAATAATGATGGCTGTTATTAGCACTTCACAGCCCATCATACATTTCTGACACATGGCGTCTAATATCCAATATGCACAAGCCATTTTAATCATAGTTATTGGCTATCCTCCTTCGTTTTTGAAAATTTACCGCAGCATGACTTAGACTTTTGCCACTGAGAAGGTTATACTTATCATTTGTAAATAATGCTGGTTAATTTTTATAATATACTGCCTGTTTTAATTTAGTGTATCAAAATGCTTGCGAATTTGGAAAGCACAAGCTCTCTGAGTTGATAATACGCAATTTTGCTCAATATTCTTAATATTTGATTCATGTACAGAATTTTTTGCCCTTTTGTGTTTTTATGGAATTAGTGTGTGATTTGGTATACCCAGTGAATTTTTTGTTTTTACATTCAGATATAGTTTATTCAAAATTATTGTCTTTGTTTGGTTCGTTGTTCGATGTTTCAGCGCTAGTCGGTTTTTAATTGATCTATCGTGTTTGATAGTTTTGTTTTTGATGATTTTTTTTCCATTTTACAACCAGACCCGTCCTTCAAGAAGACAGTTATATTTAGATGCTCTTGCACGAAATCTGATTACTAAGACCACTTCTATTTTTTTTCCCCAGAGGTCATTTGTCTTTATATCAAGTCTTCCTGTCAACCAGTCCGTCTGGATTCGACTCGTAGTTGTTTTGGCAAGTCATTTGTTTTACTTTCAAAGTTTCCCCGAAACTTTGCCTCCTTTAAAGAAAGCAGATTTGGAAGTTAGTTGCACTTTAGATGGAATGTTCATGCAATACATCAAGGAAAGTTACAGCCCTCCAGCTTATCGTTCTCTCTCTCTCTCTCTCTCTATCTCTCTCTCTCTCTCTCTCTCTCCTCTCCTCTCTCTCTCTCTCTCTCTCTCTCTCAACAGTCTGTAGGCCAAAGTTATTTCTCGGGAATCATTAATGAAAATGGCTTTTTTCTTTTTTCTTTTAATCTGCATAGCTTATGTAAAATTCACTTGCTATCAAAATGAATCGATGATAACCTCTTAAGAACTTCGAAAATTGATGAGGTTTAGTCTCAAATATATTCTTATATTTACGAAAATTCATGAGGTTCAGTCTTAAATATATTCTTGAATTTACGAAAATTTATGAGGTTTAGTCTCAAATATATTATTTATATTTAAAGAACATATGACTAAATCAACGTCAGTTTTGTAGATCCATTTTCGAAATAATGTATAAATTAGTTTCGTATCTACTTATTATCGCTGTTTGTTTTGTCGCTGATCATCCTCCTGACCTCCTTGCTGAGAGGATAGGAGTTTCAGTTTGCTGCGTAGCGGAGCAAACCTCATTGCCTAATTTCAAGATAAAAGGACACCAGTATAGATCCGCTGAAACAGGAGTAGGAATATTCAGGGATTTATGTGTAGCAAAAATTTTGGATTTTCCCTAGGTAGTGACCCCCATCAAAGTTCGGAAGTCGTTATCTAGAACTAATATTTCTTGGGGAGGGGGTCATTATCTTTATGATATTTACAGCCTTTTGTTTATGTTTTTACGGTCATTCCCAACGGGTTTGTGCTAAACACGGCGTAAAGGTAGATACACATACCGGGTTAAAACCCCTTAGGGTCACTATCTAGGAAAGATCCAAAGTTTTTGAAGTAGACATACCAAACAGCCACTTTCATAACCTCGTAATATTTCGGAATTTTAAAACAAAAAAGGGTAAGGCTTTATGTACATCAAGTTCAAAAACCATATAAGTACAGCTGTAGTTCAAACTAAAAAATAATCATAGTGAATCATAATTGAGATTATTTACTGCCAAGGAAAGTGGCAAGGATAACTGACATTTATGTGTGAGTTCTTCCATTTTTCATTGGATGAGGGGGTACTTCAACATTTCTTATATTTGTCGTAAGCTTTTGAGGCATTTTAATCTGACATTTACCTGCATAATCTCTGTAACACATGTTCTCATTTATAAATTTATAAAACTACTGTAATGAAGCCATGCTTATAAATTCACTTTTACTTCTATATTCTCTATTTGATTCATTCATATTCCTGTTTCACAAAGCATTCAAATTTGACTTCTTTCCCCTCTTTTATGTCCAGTAGCAATGCCGGACACTAAAACTGCTTTATAGAAAAGTAATATGAACGCAGTTTGGTTAAGGATTTTCGTCCTATAAATTCGATTTTTATAACTCCTCAGAAAGTTCATAAATCAAAATCTTTATTCCCACTTTTCAGAGGTTTTACCATCCTTTCAGTGTTGATTATATTATGCCATAAACATCGGTGTTAATCTTCTCCAACACTCGGGTCAACCTCTAATTTGCTAAGCAACAGCGCCTCTGCGAGATATTTTTCCCCTTCCATTTTTAAAACCTTAATTTTATCATGCCATCAATTTCTTTTATATTTCCTTCCATTACTGCTCCGTCCTCGCACCTCGCTTGGGAGAGTCAGAAAACAGTTCATAAAACCTCTCTTTATCACATTCATGTTTCTTACCGCTTCGCACTCTCCTCCTGTCTTTTCCTTATATGCTTATTTTAGAATTGCCCTTCTGGTTTAACCCAATTGTTATTCTTACGTCAGCTGTATATTTGTGTACAGTTTTTAACTTAGATAATGACAACCTTTTAGTTCATGTGCAGCAACTTCTTGTTGCATTAGATTTTATCTCTTGGTTTACATGCAGAAAGCTTCCCTGGTACAGAATTCATTTATTTACCAGAGGTCATATATATATATATATATATATATATATATATATATATATATGTATATATTATAATATATATATATATATATATATATATATATATATATATATATATATATATATATATATATATATATATATATGGCAGCCATGCCACGAATTTTCTTACTGAGTTTTTAACCTGTATTAACGTATGAGCTTTGATTAAACTCTGGTTGCTGATTAGACGAAACTTCACCAAAAAAAAAAAAAAAAAAAAACTGCGATGGAGTTGCCTAATCTTGAACATGCTGCACTTGTTTATAACGTTAAAGTTTGAACAATATGAAAGATAACTATAATGAACTCGTTTTTTTTCGTAAACTTCTAAATTAAATAAAGTTTTCTATACATTACCAACCAACAAAGAAGCTATTTTGGCGAGTTCCACTCGTTTTCGACTCGCCAAAATAGCTTCTTTGTTGGTTGGTAATGTATAGAAAACTTTATTTAATTTAGAAGTTTACGAAAAAAAAAAAACGAGTTCATTATAGTTATCTTTCATATTGTTCAAACTTTAACGTTATAAACAAGTGCAGCATGTTCAAGATTAGGCAACTCCATCGCAATTTTTTTTTTTTTTTTTTTGTGAAGTTTCGCCTAATCAGCAACCAGAGTTTAATCAAAGCCCATACGTTAATACAGGTTAAAAACTCAGTCTAAAAATTAAGATAAATTTACGACGGAATTTTGTATTTGCACAGGAAATTTAATTATGGCAGCTTTACATTTGAAAATATGACTTCTGCTGTATCCAGGTCTTGGTAGAAATTATTGTTAAAATAATTAGTGGAGTGTTTTTCATGATTCCTGGACTGGGACTCAACTATGGTATCTTGAATGAACAGATTAAATATTGCCCTCCAAGATCTTTGATAGCGTAGCCTCCTTTTTTTTTTTTAATGGACGTCATAGTTAATCCGATTTAGTTTTGCAGGAAAGTTGTGCAGTTACCTCTCTACCAATTAAGCTGATAGGCTACGCCAATCGAGGGGCTTCGCCTCTTTTCTTTACGAGGGATGCTGTCTAGATGGGTGGATAGTGCATGAGAAGTTCTCTTTTCTTTATTTTCTTTTCTACAATTATCCCATCTTTCCATTTTTTCCAAAATGATTTCACTTTTTTTCTTCGAGTTGGTTCCTATTTTGATAAAATCATTCATGGTGGACAGCAGGTTTGTTTGATCACTTTCTGCAGTTTTAGCACGTGATATCCCCATGCGTATATCTGTACCCTTTACATGACCTTCTGGGAGATGTGTCATCGAAGGTGTTGTTTGCTCAAACTTGACGAACACGTCCTGCTCATGGTGTGTACCTCTCCAGGTGGTGCATTGAGTAATGGTGCCCCTGAGAAAGGCGACTCCTGCATTTCTTATAAATATTTATGTGTGTGCATATGATATATATATATATATATATATATATATATATAAGTATAATATATATATATATATATACATACATACGTATGTATATTGGTAATAAGCGCAGTTATGTAAAGTGCCCCGAAAAAATATTGTAAAGAACTCACTTGTCAATATGTACTTTGTCAAGACATTATTATTGTGGATATTTCCTTAATGTATAAAAGAGTGCGACACTACTTGTTTCATATATATATATATATATATATATATATATATATATATATATATATATATGTGTGTGTGTGTGTGTGTGTGTGTGTGTGTGTGTGCATGTATATACTAGTATATATATATATATATATATATATATATATATATATATATATACTAATTACATACATACATAGAGGAAGGTTGGGGCAACTAGAACGCCCTAGATTCAATATAAATAGGATGGAAAAAATAAAAAATGCTACACTGGCTTTTTTACATCCTATTGATGTTGACGATATATATACATTTGATATAGAAAATTAATAAAATATCCTACGCTTATCCCAGGCAAATAGAGGAGTGCACACATACATTTATGTGTCTATCTATGTATTATGTGCTTTATTGTTCCCCTAATGTCTATAATATGTGTATAAATTTCCCTAAGTAGCTTTGAAAATCTCATTTTATGTCGGGAAGAAGAAAAAGGAGGAGAACCAATCCTCGAGAACTCCTCTTTTCCTTTGTGTGCTCAAGTATATTCAGAGGAAATATTCTTTTTCCTTTGTCTCTTTTATAGAAATAGAGTGGATTATATTTTGCAAAAGTAAGCGAACGAAAAACCTATAATGGATTTTTTCTGTGTATGAACGAAGTCCAGGACTTCTGTATTTGCTCACCCCCATTTTTCTCTTTGTTTTTAAACTTATTTTTCTTTTCCTTGGCAGTTTGCCAGTTTTATCTGTCATTCTAAAAGAAATACCTATCTTCCGGCAAAATGAAACTTTCTATTTTTATTAATGCTTAGTCGATCTCTTTTCGACCACAGTCTGCAATACCATTAGTAATATAAGATCATGTTACGCTTACTGACCCGGAATATCCCAAGTCAAGATCTTTCCTATCATCTTTAAGCGTGGAATTTCCTTTATAATTCAGTCTGAGTGTGTTGCCCCATTTTCCAATTTTCCCCGATTCCTGTACCCTGATTCTTATTATTTTTTTTTTTTTGGTGGATATTTTTTTCCCGGACAGTAAATATCTACAGTCGATATAATT
>NC_087210.1:73067188-73087188 GCF_015104395.2 Macrobrachium nipponense | reverse complement strand
GGTCTACATTTGAACATTAAAGAGCTGAGTTATCCAGGCACACCGGTCTTCCTCGAAAGAAAATCCCGTGCTTGAAAAGTTTGTGGTTAATTAAAAGTTACCTCCTTCTCGGTCAATTAATGGGGATATGAAACGATTGCTACTTAGCTAACATAGATGAAATGGTGCGGACAGTCGGCTTTCGTCTCGTGTTCATTAATTGTTAATTGAACAGTTTTGAGAATGTATTTTATCATTGTCTCTTTCTTGCAACTTAATTGCAAGGTTTCTTTTCTCCGTGCTGTTTACTAAAAATAGGAGAGAGAGAGAGAGAGAGAGAGAGAGAGAGAGAGAGAGAGAGAGAGAGAGAGAGAGAGAGAGAGAGAGTTCGCGAGTTCGCAACACTGCTTGTTTGTCTTTGAAGTCGAAGTTTCTTTATGAAACGTATCCAGAATAGCCCGCTATTCCTCGCCTCGGGTTTCTTTCTTTTCTTCGCTTCGGGTTTCATAGGTCAGAGAGTGCGCGTAAACATGGATGTTAGTGAATAGGATGAGTCTCCCGGCTTTTATGAAGGAAAATGCGGACCGTTTTGTATAAAAGCTCTCGGCGGTCGATGGAAAAAAAAAGAAACAAAAAAAGGAAAGAGACAGAGGGAGAGGAAAAAGAAATCTTTGCCAAGATCTTTTCAAAAGAATGTTGAGGACGTAGAATTACCTGTATCAGATTTCGTGATTTTGCAAAACAAATTAAGAGAATCTTCGTGAGACTTAAAGTTTTATCAAAAATTGAACACTTTACACTCAGGAAGGGAGTAGTGGTTTATGTACAGAGAACTGAACGTATCTTTTTAAGGTACTGATTTTGCACAATTATGCAAAACTCATATGCGTTAAGTCATGACTCAAAATATATGTATATACACACATTTCTATATATATGTATATATATATATATATATATATATATGTATATATATATATATATATATATATATATATATATATATATATATATATGCATATATATATATATAGTGCATCACTATGCCGTAACCGGAGATAATGAGTTAAAAGCCACTTCCAAAATACGAAAAGGTTAAAAACCTTTTTGTAATTTGGAAAAGTACAGTATCAAATATATTATTGCAGCTTTTAACTATATATATATACATATATATATATACTATTATATATATATATATATATATATATATCATATATATTATATATATGTGTGTGTGTGTGTGTGTGTGTGTGTGTGTGTGTAAGTATATATACACTGGTAAAGTGACATCCGATATGAGAATTGATGGTAAACGTTAAAGAATCAGTCATACTGGAGAAAGATCATGAAATATGGGAGGTATGAGCTTAGTCTCGGAAGTAGAACAGGAGAAGCGACTGTAGATCGGGCCTTGAAGCCGCAATTCCAACAGTCGTTTTTCTGAAATGGAGATTAATTTGCATTTTTCAAGAGCTGACGGAGGAGCGTGGCGCTGTGAGGGAACTTTACGGAGCCATGACTGAAGCAATAACTGTAGAAAAGATTGTAAAGGGTGTGGAATGGGGACTTTTTATTGGAACCAAATATTGAAAACATGTAAAATGGAAAGAGACCTTTTATCCAAACCAAAATTGGGCAAAAACTGTCAATAATTTCTGTTACTAGTAAGGCTGAATGTTTTTGGTTGATATTTAGAAAATCACGGGATAATAGAGCCTACATATGTGTGTGTGAGTCTGTGTCTGTGTATATATAAATTAGCCCCATATGTAGTTGATATTGAGATTCAATTATAGTACTTATGGTACTATATGTATATTTTTTTCTAGTCGCATTATATACCTGATGCGCGTAAATGACAAACTTTAAAAACCACCTCACGTTTTGTTATCAAAATGCTGATTTGATAAAGATGAGCTGACTTTCCGACAAGATACATAATTTTTGATAATATACAAAGTGATTTTGTTTTTTTTATGCTCAAATTTTCACAATGTTTTATACGGACTTTATCCATTGAATGCTTTGATGATGATGCTGAAGATTTTTTTCACTTGTAGCATGGAGATTCCCTCTGCTGGTATCAGGTTCACATTCAAGATTGTTTTAGTTATACCAGAGGTAGGTAGATAAATAAATGAACACGTTCGCAAATATCCGATGCGTCTTTTACTGATGTCTTGTAACTGGTCATTAAAAAGATGGTTTTTAGCTTTCTGTTCATAGCAGTTAGTAATCTCCTGTTAATAATAATAATAATAAATCGACAATGAGTGCATACTGTTATGACTACTTTTCTAACAAAGATAAACTTAACTGCCAGCATATCTCTAACGTATCCTTTATGTTACGACGCTACAATAATATCATAATCGCTAATTGCCGATTCAAGAAATTATGTACGCTACATCCAGTAGGTATGTTGTTCCGTCTAAAAGCTTAATAAAACGTCATTCCTTCCCAATTTGAATCGCACCAAAGACAGTTTCTAATTGTCGACCGCGTAACACCGAAATTATTTTGTAGTAATTAGTTCAGTACTTCTCTCGTATTTTTTTTTTTTTTATTTTTTTTAAACATTGGGCTGCGGTATCTTCTACCACTTTCTGTACGCCTTCGTCCTTTCGGAAAGAGAACCTGTTGCATCCGGAAAAAACTTCACTTTTGTTTAATCCTTCATATATATTACGGATGATTGCTCATGTCTTTTTATATGTGTACGTATATATATTTACATATCTTTTACACATGTGATTTATAGATATATATGTATATATATGTATATATATATATATATATATATATATATATATATATATATATATATACATATATATATATACACACACATATATATATATATATATATATATATATATATATATATATATATATATATATTATATGGTATGTGTTTGCGAATGTTTTTTATTTGTATACACTTCAGATCAACACGCAATATAACTCCGAATTTCAATCTTCCAGTCCTCCCTTTCAAAACAAAACAAAAATCCATGTAATAACCATCAAGATAATCGCAACGTTCCCTGAAAGATAACCTGGACTGAATAAGCCTTTAATTTCAGCCATAAAAGGCCAAATTAGGGTCCAATAATGCTACGGCGGATGACGGAGGGGGCCCGTATTTTATGCCCACTCAACACCCCTTCATTATCTGGTGCTCCGTGGCGCCTTATCTCCGATATGACCTCCTCATTGGTCGGCGATGAGAGAGAATTTGGCGATTACTGCTTCATATAGTTCGGCATAACTCAGCCGTCGTGGGTTAATACGGAGCTGAGTACTCTGCTCATGGCATGTTGATAGAGATGTCGAGGAAGTGGCCCTTTCTTTTCGTTTAACGCTTACCGAGGGTTGGAGACTATGGCGTGTTCGATCTCTCGAGCTGTCTTCCTCTCCTTATATATTACATATATACTTACACAGTCAGCTATATGTATATGTATGTTTATACATAAATATATATATTTATATATAAAAGTATTTTAGTATAAATAACCACACACACACATACATACATACATACATTATAATATATATATATATATATATATATATATATATATATATATATATATATATATATATATATATATATATATATTATATATATAGAATAATTATCACATCGAACCGTGATCCATTTATATATCAATTCAAGCTACAAATGTCCTTTAATATCTAAATTCACTTTACCTCCCAAATGATATATTTTCATATATGTAACGAAGGGGAATTTTTAATTGATAATAATTTCGTCCCCCCATGGGATCGAACCACCGTCCAAGTGGACGGGGACGAAATCAGAACAGTCAGTGACGCTATCCAATCAGCCACTGACTGTTCTGATTTCGTCCCCGTCCCACTTGGACGGTGGTTCGATCCCATGGGGGGACGAAATTATTATCAATTAAAAATTCCCCTTCGTTACATATATGAAAATATATCATTTGGGAGGTAAAGTGAATTTAGATATTAAAGGACATTTGTAGCTTGAATTGATATATATATATATATATATATATATATATATATATATATATATATATATATATATATATATATATACGTATGTATGTGTGTGTGTACATGAACGCTTCTGTTTCTATGAGAGCACAAATATAACTGTAGCAGAAGCGTCAGAATATATATTGAACATATCCTTTTAGCTTTCCGGGGTTTTCTCTGTTCTAATAAAATCTTCACGTCGATGTTTGACGTAAATTTTGACACCCTTCCTTCCTATACAAAATCGCCTCTTTCTCCTATCTTTCTCCTTTCATTTCTTTCTTTTATCGCCTCTTCACATGACCCTTTTATTATCTCTGTTGTATCACGTCTTTCTTTCTCGTTATTTCATTCAAGTTTTCACTAAACCTTAATTTCGTTATTACTTTCTTCCATTCTCAAACCCTTTGTGCCACTGTTAACATTGAAGTATTTGTAAACTTTCGTTTCTCCCTCATCCTCCTGAATATGTGTGTTGTGTATGCATATATATCTATATATATATATATATATATATATATATATATATATATATATATATATATTCATATTTATCTATGTGGGGTTATTTGGTTTTATGTATGTTCATATATACGTATGTGGGTATATGTATAATATATATATATATATATATATATATTCATATTTATCTATGTGTGGGTTATGTAGTTCATATATACGTATGTAATGTATATATATATATATATATATATATTATATATATATATATAATAGATATATATAAATAAATATATATATATATTATATATATAGATATATATATATATATATATATATATATATATATATATGTGTGTGTGTGTGTGTGTGTGTGTGTGTGTGTACATAGTACATACATATACATATACAGACACACAAATATCGTGTTGGCGAGAGGACCAGAGTTCAATTTCCTATTGATCTTATGGAGTTTAACATCTGGAAGTCAGAAGACTGAAGTGTTGCGTATCTGGGGTAGTGGTGACCATAGGATTATCAGCGCCTAGTTTTAAGGCTATCTGAAGTGAAAATAAGTATAGATGGCTGACTGGTAGACCACTGAACGCACATTTGTAAGGCCGTCAGTTGACCCAGCTTTGAATGGGCACCAGCTGCAAGTAGATGTCAGGACAAGGGACGGAAATAAAGTTTTTCTCTGTACTGGTGCCAGCTATTTCAAAAAGGAAAGAGGCGTAACACACATATATATCATATATGTACACATGTACAGTGCACATATACATATATACCTGTGGATTGTTTGACTGATGGAGTCACATGCTGGAGAAATAAACGTGTAAAGAGAATATAGAAATTTCGACAAGAGAGAGAATCCTACCACTTGAGACACCACTAAGCAAGACAGGAGAAATGGTGGCGTGTAAACAAACCAATGAATTTTTACGAACATACTGTTAAAGCAAGAAACTCCTTATTTAGCTTTGAAAATTAGTGACAATATAAACCGCGGTTGGGAGTTAGGTTAATTGCATTGCCAGATTTCCTGAAAGGAAAACAAAGAGAGAGAGAGAGAGAGAGAGAGAGAGAGAGAGAGAGAGAGAGAGAGAGAGAGAGAGAGAGATTCTGGACAACGACCTCAAAGTAAAAATGCGAGAGTTTGTGATAGTTATGTTTAGTCCTTTAAGCGATAGAAATAATAACAACGTGTCTTTTATCTAATACTTTCAAATGCAGTAATTGTTTTGTAATTGATAGCCTAAGTGGTATTTGCATATCAGATCAATTCATACAAAAATATTGAGATTGTGGGTATTTCTGATGGTAATAAAAGGATTGTAGTTGATGGAAGGAAAATCCTATAGCTTCCCAACTAAAATAATATTGCTTGAGCCCATGTAAAAGCAGAGATTTTTATTATATTTCGTGAAATTTCTGTGTGAAAGTAAGGTGTATTTTTGTGTTATAAAGATAGTTACAGCTCTGTAAGTTAAAAAAAATTACTTTATAAAGATAGTTACAGCTATGTAAGTTAAAAAGTTACTTTGAAGCCTTAATACTTTCATTTGCAATCCCTTCTAACTCCAATCCTTTACTCGAAAGTAGAGCAAAAAACGAACCTCCCGACATATCTGAGCGTACCATGTTAGACAACATGCTGATTGGCATCCTGAATAATTGTCGAGGGAAGAAATTAAGGCGGTGTTCACTGCCAGTAACATTTTTGGTGTCTGGTTGCTTCTGCTTTGCTTCAGAGAACTCACAATCTTCAAATCTCCGTGTCCTCTTTTTAATTAAGAATATGGTGTATTTTATTAAGACGTCCAATGTTTTTTTGTTTTTTTTAAGCCTATTACTACAGGTTACGAATATTGCTCACATGTTTTTTTTGATTTATCCTTCGTCACACTGCACGGTGAGAAGTATATGTCAATTGGCTGAACAGTGTAACTTATTCCTTCGTTTCTCACAAGATGGCTTCTCCCTTGCCCCCCTCCCTTTTTTTTTTACTGGTACTATTTTGATCACTGCTCCGTTGAACTTGCGCAGAGCGTACCTCATTCTCTCAGGGGATCTCGTATCACCCATCAGTCCACCACTCCTCACATTTATTTTTGGTAAATCTTTTTACTAGGATTGGCGGATTTTTCGCTTACACACACACACACACACACACACACACACACTCATATATATATATATACATATGTATATTTCTTCCTCCTAACGGCTTGACCTACATAGTAAGAATATTAGATTGCGGTCTCATTAGAGTTTATATGTAAAAAATATTGAGAGAGTCTTTGACCTTGAACAACGTACTTAAATGCAAGTTTCCTATATTTTCTCGCCATAATTATTAGGCAGTAAAGTGATAAACCTTTGGCTCTTTAATGTGATCTAAAGTGAAACGTTCTGGTGAGAAAAAGTTCCTACCTGTTACAAAAATTGAAGGAAGATTCAGCAACCCATGAGAGAAAAGGTTTTTATCTGGGGTATTTCGAAGGACACTATGCAAATGTTGTTAATAGCGCTGCTATCATTAATGATAAAATGACAATACTAATTGGTTACCACGGTACTAGGTATAATAAAGCAAGAATTTATATATATAACGAGTAGATATGTACAGTGGGTGAGTTACAAGGTAAATCATCACTGCTAAGGAGGAATTAGTCTTAAGGTCCCAGGCGTAACGTAAACTATCGCCTTGAAACATCTAGGAAAGAGAGAGAGAGAGAGAGAGAGAGAGAGAGAGAGAGAGAGAGAGATTCAGCAATGCTGGTGAAAGTCTTCCAGGTTAACCTATGCGGATAGAAGTCCCTTCAGTCGCATCTCTCTCTCTCTCTCTCTCTCTCTCTCTGCGGGAGAGGCTCTTAGTCGTGAATGGACAATGTCTTTGAAGAGGAGGAAAGCTGGAAGAACAAAGATGAAATGGAAACAAATAATCGCGAATAACCAAATGAGATCTTTGATAGTTTTGTGAGGAAGTAAATTCAAGTATAGTGCAGAGGTTCCTAAAAATCTAAAGCTGGGTTATCGTTTTTTTTTATTTATGCATGACAATCATTTAGTAATAACAAAGGCAACAGTTGGATAAAAATAATTCTTCATTAACTTGCTCCGCGTTCATTATATTTTTCTTAATGGATTCAATTATTACGGAAAGTCAAAAGGTAAAATAGCATGAGAGCTCATATATTCGTGATATTGTGTAGATGCGTCGATAAAACTTGAGGGGGGGTCTGAGCAAATATAAAAAAGTTGCTGGTTGTCAGTCATAGTATATATATAACATGCTGCATTTTTATTTAGTCTTCAGATTCTTGTACATTTTTGCGTAAGAATTAATAGAAAGTTCTATAGTACATTCGCATCAACCTTGCATGTGATGTCAAGGCCAGTCACTTACCACGCTCCTGATTGGCTGTTGATAAGCCAATCACAGGGCTGGAAATTCTCGGTCTCTCTCGAGAGTTCACATAGGCAGGATATAGGCTCCACCTCTCCTGAGGGACGTCTTTCACCAGTATCCCTCAGGAGAGGAAGAGCACACATCCTGCCTATGTGAACTCTCGAAAGAGACTGAGAGTTTCCAGCCCTGTGATTGGCCTACCAACAGCCAATCAGGAGCGTCGCAAGGAACTTGCTTACACATCACATGCACGGTTGATGTATATTTAAAAAAAAATCAATTTTCTCACATTTTTCTGGTGATACCATTAATTTTCTCTTACTCTATCTAGTATTACTGCTGTCGTTTATAACTTTAAGTTACGAAAATACATCATTTTTGTTGCCTAAGTGGAGCTTGATATGAAATAAACGCATACGAGAGAAAATAATAGAATGTCAGTTATAGTAAATTCATTTGTTGCTGCCTGAAAATTTAACTAACGGCTCGGAATCATAAATAATTTCTCAATATTCAGCATTGAAAACCTATAGGCTTGTAGAACGAATTAACCGATTAGTTCAGGAGCAAGAAAAAGTACGGAAAGTAAAATGATTTCGTTTCCTTATCTTGAGTTTAGTTTGTGGCTTTCCACAATCAGTCCCTTTTCCTTACTATTTTCCAGCTTTCCCCTTCCTCCTCTCACCATGTCTTCCCCTCAGGAGTAACTATAAAACTTGAAGGCAAAGAAATCTGTAGGATTACCAAGAGACTCGTCTGAGCCTTACAAGAAGGTTTATTTCTTATCTAAGACTGGGTGAAAACTAAATATTTGAGAGAGAGAGAGAGAGAGAGAGAGAGAGAGAGAGAGAGAGAGAGAGAGAGATTGTGTAAATATAAGCAAAATTAAAAGCATATGAACCTTTTTAACTTCCCTTCATAGAGCAAGAATTTTTTTTTTTTTTTTTTTTTTCTTGTAGCAGACTTAAAAAAAAAAAAAAAAAAAAAGAGGACAATTTCATTTAGAATTTCTTAATTTTTCTGTGAGTAAATCGTCAAAGCTGTTGAATTTTGAGACAAGGACGTACTGAAGACGAAAGGGTGTTTCTTATTATGTTTCTCTGCTTATATATCTACGCACACATGTATTTATATACAGATACGTATGTGTACACACACATACTATATATATATATATATATATATATATATATATATATATATATATATATATATATATATATATATATATATATGTATTATATATATATATATACACACAAACAAATAGAAAGATAGATAGATGTAGATTGTTTAATCACCCATATATATAATATATATATATATAGTATATATATATATATATAATATATATATATATTTTTATATACACACATAAATACATACATACATTAATCATGCACTCAATCGTTCATCTGTTTTAACCTGCAAAATGTCATATAATATGGTTTCAGGCATTTATACGCAACCATAAAAAGCGTTAAAGCAGCTTACTTCAAATTTGCTGCTGTCACGAAGCATTCAGGTATGAGAGAAAGAAAGAATTAGTATCTGGGACCTATAACTTGCCCATTAATGAAAACGACCAGCATTTACAAATCAGGGGAGTATAAAAGAGTCAGTAGCCGCTTGGTATCTCTCAGTTTGATCCCTGTCGGCAAATAACAAACTCGGAAAGGCCTAAGTTGGAAGGACTGGCGAAGGTAATACCCCCATTCAGGTTACAGTCTCAGCAGAGAGGCGTCACATTATTCCCAACTCTGTGGTCGTGAACGTCGCATAAAGGGGTCGTATTTTTATAAAAACCAAGACGACACCCAGAGACGTCTCATTCCAGCTCCAGCAGATGGTAATGCCGATAGGAGAAGGAAAAGCACGATAAGGTATCGAGGGCATGGCAGTTTTTACATTGATGGGTCTTACAAAGTGTACATTAACAGATGAAGAGAGGTTGCAGTGACATTGATGCTAAATCATAAAACACACTCACACATATATATATGTGTGTTTAATTATAGTATATATTCATATATACATTTATATGTTTATATAAGTATCAATATTATTGCGCCTCCCTCCATCTGTTAATATAAGTTTATAAGAGATATTATTGTTGTTATTCGGTAATGTAAGTTTATAAGAGATATTATTTTTGTTGTTATTCGGAAGTTTCATTGCAGAAAGTGCCATGCCAACGATTCTGATACTACACAGATGTATGTATGTATATATAGTATATATATATATATATATATATATATATATATATATATATATTATATATATATATATAATTATATATATATATATATATATATTATTGTATTATGTTTGTGTATGTGTGCATGCGTGTGTTAATAAAGGACCGGTATCTATCAGGTTAATACAGGCTGAAGGTAGTAGATAGTTAGATTATCTACATTCATATAGTCTGCATATGTGGAGTTTGAAATGTATATTGAAGGAAATATACACTAATATGTGTGTATGTGAATATATATATATATATATATATATATATAATATATATATATATATATAGTATGTATGTATTTATGTATGTATGCATGTGTGTATGTATGTGTATATAAATATATGTGTGTGTGTGTGTGTGCGTTTGTGTGTTTACTAGATAGGTGGATATAGGTTGTTTTAAACACCCATGGAAACCCTACTGCAAGATACCTAATAACAGTGTATAGTGACTGAACCTTTCTTTATCCAGTTGATAGATCTTTATTTGCCTTCCTTTCGGGGAACAAGATGCAGACAAATCTTTTTCGCTTTCGCCTCTCTTACCCCCAACGGGTTTCCATTCCTATTTTTGCATTTCCGGTTTGTTTTATTCACATGCTTTTCTGCCTCTCCCCTTTTCTGAGAACTGCAGTGATTTTTTTAGTTATTGTTATCAGTAAATATGAATTTCTATAAAATGCGGAAATGCTCAGACACTGGAATAGCAGCAGGCTGCAAAGATTCTCAATTTTAATTTTCTTTCTGCTTATGCGAGCCAGTAAAAAATGGCCCTACTAACAAAATACCATTTAGTGAGAGACTCCATTATTTGATCATTTATAACGCTAATATCATACAGTCAGTTCTCAAGAAGAGCAACTACTGTAATCCGAGTAATTAATATCCTATTGGATATTAGGCAAATCAATGACATCCTGCTCTATGTTCATTTCCTAATCCATTTGTAGGTCCACGACCTTCTCTTTAATCATCAGCACTGTGTATATTTCGATAGATAAGATCAATTGTGGCCCCCTGCGTTACCTTGTATTTAAGTGGTCATCCTCCACAAGAGGCTTTGTGGAATACAATGGCATGTGTGTCAATATCTGTGAGTCTTGATAGGAATGGTACACATTCCGGTTGTGATCACCTTGCCTAGCTCACTCCTTTCAACAACCTCATTTTGAATTTATATGAGCCCTGCTTTATACTACTGTATTATATTATGATGCTGCGCTATTATTCTTCCTTTTCATATCTTACATGGTGTTTCTCGTTCTTCGGTAATTTCCTCTAGTATTTTCTTGTAAATTGCGTTTTGTCAAGGGTTGGCATTTTTAACCTGGCATCGTCTTAGCCTAACCAGTAATTAAATCCAGTTGTAAATCCTAGACAAGGATGGGCAACTGAATACGTTCTTACACAAAACCTAATGCTTCCCTTTTGACTTGAGCAATGAATTAAAAGCCTACTAGTTAGTCAACAATTGTCGGTTGCAGTTAGGATGTCTCGCTAAGAATTTGGAAGGATAACATTTAATGTAGCCACTTTTTCAATAAGATGAAAAAGTGCGTGGTATTATATATATATATATATATATATATATATATATATATATATATATGTATATATATATATATATCATATATATATATATATATATATATATATATATATATATATTGTAGTTAGTAAATAGCATCATTACTAATAATCAGTCAAAGAATTTGATGAAAAAAAGCGATATGGATTTTACTTTTAATATATGTATGTGTGCATATATATATATATATATATATGATATATATATATATATATATATATATATATATGTATGTATGTATGTAGTATGTATATATATATATATATATATATATATATATATATATATATATATACATATATTAAATTATCCATGTCGCTTTTTTTCATCAAATTCTTTGATTGATTATTAGTAATGATGCTATTCACTATCTACAATTTCATTCCTTGAACCCTTAGAAAGAAATCTAGTGCTGAATAAACTCATTTCTTAATAAGTCATCAAATGTTCTTATATTTTTCCTTAGCGTCAGACTTTTTCCCATGATAATGTAAGCCCGAGACTCTTGGAAGACATAACAAGATAGATAGCAGAAGCACCAAGTCTTTTGTTATGCAAAATCTCTCGATAACAGAGTCATTTTCTCGGCTGTTCCATTATCCGGAATGTCCGTGCCTCCAAGGCTTATCGGGTAGTTAATCATTTCTCTTTGTTCCTAAATCATAACAGCGTGGAAATGATGGATGGGATCTAGACATTCCCTTTGATACAAATGAACGCGTAACTTTTCGTGAGGAGCTTAGAATAAAAAAAAAAAAAAAAAAATAGATATTTTAGTCATAGAACCTTAAACACAAAGTCGTGGAACGACGAATAAATGAGAAGTCAAGTATTCTAAGATTTATATGCTGTTCAAGTAGCTCCCGCTATGTACGAACCCTGCGTCCCTTATGGCCAAACTTCGATTTCCCAGATGTGTAGTTTGCTGGCTACTGGAGGGTGTTATTCCAGTGCTCGCATTGCTCGCACACGTACATACAAACATGGGTATGGGTATCAATATTGAATTGCGAGCTGTATACGTGTACGAGAAATCTACCGTTGTATAGCTTTTATTTATTTTTTATTTAGCGAGAAAAATGAATAAATGTTTTCAACTTTAATAAGAATGTATGTAAGACGATGGATGATTAAAAAAAAAAAGTTATGGCCAATCTAAAAGGAAGCAACAGAACTTTTAGTTAAATCCGGCACTTATTTGCTCCTTGATATTTAGGACAGAATTACAAACCCTTAGGGCTATAAAGAAAAAACATTCATTGAACTGAATAATCCAAAAAATAGCTTATTTAAATTTCTTAAGAAATTTGTAGAACGATTCTCACTAACTCGATCTTGAACTCCACCTAAGAAGAACCCCGCAGCATCATAGCTTAGCATATCAGGAAGTGTGAAATTCCCCGTGAAAAGGGATTCTTAAGCTTATAGCGCAGAAAATAAGTATCGAAGCCTCATCTTGAAAGATACTAGGGATTTATCAAAAGTGTAGTTTAATTAGAGCCAGTTCGGTCACAAGTGGAAAAAAGAATGCACGTCTGCATACATAAAAATATGTCATTTTTAAAGTTATAAGCTTAAAGAACTAAGATAAGAAGCCAATTTTGATATCCAGTTATTAGTTTACGATAAAGTACATTTATTCACTTGAGTGGTATATTTCTAAAAGTATTTTGAAGCCATCCGAACGACCGGAAGGTTGATAAACATAGGAGAAATAAAATAACTCCGAAGGTAAATAATTGTGCGGCTGGGGATTAGGGAGAGACAAGGGAACAACAAGCATTCTTTAAGCCACGAAGGTTGGCAGGATTTCAGAATTCATAATCAAAGGTGCTCTCAAGATCACAGTTGATAAAAAAAAAGAAAAAAAAAAAAAAATAGGTAAAAGGGTCCGTGCAAACCGAGAGGAAACAATGGCGAATGGAAAATGAGAGACTGTATGGTACCAGTGAAACCAGAGATCCATAGATCCGTCTCAGAGATTTTGGCATGACCCCTGCCGTGAGGGTCAGGAGAGTAGACTGGGACAGACTTAGCTGCCCAAAACAATCTAGGTCACGAAAGCGAAAGAAAGAACTTTAATGGACCTCCCTTTTTAGGTGACGACAAGCCCATAACACCAACCCCCCTTTTTTTCCCCTCTCTTTTTTTTTTTTTTTTTTTTTTTTTTTTTTTTTGCGGATGAAGTTAACCAAGGCAACGCAAGGGGAATGTCACCGTGACCACTAATGAGCTCGAGAGATTTTCCATTTTGATTCTCACTGAAAAGATTCTTAGATTTCGTGAAAGTTCTCGGGAAATCGGATATCTCTTTTTATGCCGACCTCTTTAAAGACCTGAAAATAATTTGATATTTTGACAAAAATGGTTTCCGTGATGGTTAGTGATATATATATTTTCCCTGTTCAACAGTCTTCACTGTGAAAGAAAGTGAGGGGACAAGATCCGTAACGATTTTATCAAAATGTGAAAAGAAGTATACACGTATTGTCAGGTTATGCCTTTCTTACTTTAGAGGTAAATGGAATAAAAACCAAGTCACATTGGTTAATTTTCTGGTTGCAGAGTATATGAAATGCTATATTTTAATTGAAATTTCTGTAAATTGATGTTAAAGTACCTCTAAAGATGCTGACTTTAATGACAGTAATTCGGCTAACGTTTGTACATGAATTTTTCGTGGAAATGTTTCTAGACAAATGCTATAATTGAATGTTGTTGTTAAGTATTTCGCATTTCTTGCAATTCTATCGAACGAAGGCAAAAACTCAAAACAAGGGGGTTTAATGTGTGCGTACATGCGTACACGCGAGTTCGGCAGCCAGCCCAGCAAATGAGAGACGCGATAAGAAACAGCACATCGAAAACTCTATTTAAGGCTGTGAATTGGAGAGCATCTTCCACCGCGATAGCCGAACGATGTCAACGGCGTCCAATCTAAATATCCCTCGACACGCCTCGACGGGATAAAAAAACTGGTTCTTAATCTCCCGAAAGGAGGAGGGAAAGGGACTTGAGAGTGAATCTCAACACGTATTTTAAGGCTTCCGATACTATCTTCGGATACCAACACGAAGGTGTTAGATGCGATAATGTCTTTTCTCTCCCAGGGTTCCGAAAGACGCAGGATTCGGGGATCGGCTCATGGGGTTCGTGCTTTTTTTTTTATGGAAAGATTATTGTTGTATTTTCACTCTTAGTGTGTGTTTATATGCACGCAGACTGCCATCGTACTTTGTTTATGCATCGCATATACGTGTCTCTCTGTAACCGGAGCTACCACAGGAAAAATAGAAACAGTGGTTGTAAATCCTAACCGGTTTCATATTTGTATCAAAGACAGCTTTCAGGGTACTGATACGTAGTATATATATATATATATATATATATATATATATATATATATATATATATATATGTGTGTGTGTGTGTGTGTGTGTGTGTGTGTGTGTGTGGTGTTTTGTGGATGGAAGGCCGTGATGCAAAGGCAATGACACGGCCCAAGTCTTTGAAACCATGCTCATACGGTCACCTCGTTCCGTAAACCAACTTTTATGTGATGTCTGGGATGTCTCAGCTAACAGCTGACGCAAATAGCAGCACAGATACTCCCTGCAGTCATGCATAACAATATAAGAGGGCATGCTGGGACCCCCATTGCCTCAGTTCCTCCATTCATTTGTAGAACCCGATGTTCTGAGGCAAAGCCTTAAGAGATGTTAGTTAACCTTACCAAAAAAAAAAAAAAAAAAAGTTCATATCGTTGTGGCAACACAAATAAATCAGTAGGGAAATAGGAATAATGAGTCTCACAGTGTAAACTACAAAACTAAGACAGACAGACAGACAAATAGTAATATGGACTAATTAATAGGTAGATAAGCAGACAGAAGGAAGAACTGATTTATATCACAAAACGGCATATTTTTTTATTGTCTAAAGAGAAGTTGACATAAATGAAAAGAAAAAGATCGAATTTAGAAAGAAACAAAGCTAGTCGCAGTGTCATGAGCGCACAGACAAGCACACACACACACACACACCTTTCAGTGCAATTTCTCCTTTATTTTTCTGCGCTCCCCCGGTTGAAATTGAACCGTCCCTCCAAAAACTCCCAGTAAAACAATCCCAGGCTAATGGAGATATACAAACTGTGCGAGAGGGGACCGCAGTTTGTTTAACCCCTCCGAATCCCCCTACCTACCCTCCCTCCCTCACCACCCTTCCCCTTCCTCCCTTCCCCTCCCCTCCTCCCCTACCCTTCCCCCTCCCCCCTCCCCCTCCCGCACCCCCTTTCCCTTTAACCCTTCGGCAAAAAGAAAAACTTTCGGGACTCTAACAACATTTCAGCGGGCGACGGGTCAATTTTCGCATGGCGACTCCGAGACGCTGAGGTGATATGACAACCTCTCTCCCCCTTTCCCCTTCCCCCTCCCTTTCGATTTCCATATTTTCAAAAGAATGAAAATTCTGTTTCCTGTAAGTCCGTTCGCCTTTGTTATTTATTTTATTTTTCTATTAAAACAGTCGTTGGCGTATTACAAATGCTTTGCCGATCCTCGATTCTATAAATATCGTAAAGTAACAAAAGCATTTTGATTTGTGGCAGTTTACCTGCTTTCAACATCGGTCTTTGTATTCTATTACCTATCGTAGTACGTAAGGTACTTAACTAGTGCAACCTATTAATTTTGTTTATTCATTTGAATTAGTCTTTTGCTGTTGTAATACGCCAATTAATCCTGAACACATTTACCACTACCAATCCATGAATTACAGATTTAAAATCTTATTTTATAATGGTCGCCCATTTATTATTTTACATAAAAGGTCACGAGAAGTTTGCAAGAAAATAAAGAAAAAGAAAAAATACATAATTAGGTAAGCAATAACGTGACTGAATGAAAAAGGTCATCATTTTATCGTGAGTAAAATAATGGTTCGGGAATTTTAATTGATAGATCAACAAACGAGTAACAGAGACTTGAACAAAGTCAAAACCGCAGTCAATAAAAGAAGAAAAAGTACTTTGATATTGTAAGAAGCCACTACGCAATCAATTATGTAGTCAAAAGTTAAGAGACGTTGATACAACCAATGATGTAATCGATACAACCTGTGATGCAATCAAGACTGATAAATTGACGTAATCAAGATTTACGATGTCAAAGTGAAGAAAGTAAGGTGAAGCAGTAAAGCATTAATTGAAGAATAAGTGACACGGTTAAGAGAAATTCAAGAAGTAACCAATTAAAAACTGAGTATAGCCCAATCAAGAAACAGTTACTGTTGTGAAAAAACTGTCAATGACCTTTAAGAAGAAAAGTCATGTGTAAGAGATAATGACGAAATCAAGACATTGATTACGTAATTATAGCCTTTGAGAGAAAAAGTCAGTTAACAGTTTAAAAAGTACAATTCAGTATTTAAACAGATGAAAGTGACAAGAAAAACACAACAGTGACAGATTTGTTTAAGAGTAAAAAAAACGAAAAAAAAGTAACGGCCTATGCTAAACAACAACAATGACGTAATCAAAACAGAACAATGACGTAATCAAGACGAGAACAATGACGTAATCAAGAGCAGCCGTCGCCATCAAGAACCCATACAGCTTCATAAAGGCAGCGAATAAATCATCGTCCAAACAGGGCTGACTCATAGCTAGTTTTGATTCGTCAAGTAATACTGGTGTTACAACTGCACAACGCAACGTTACATCTTTAATAAGGCTGAGGTTTGAGTGACGGTTCGTTGAACTTTGACCTTTGGACCAGGGTAAGGTGAGCCCTGGACAAAAGATCAAATGCGATAACCCCCTTTTGCCAACAGGTGTCTGTAGCACCCGATTGCTTTCTTCGACGACGGGTCTCTCTCTCGCTCGCTTGCACTGCATTTAGGAAGGACTTTTCGTCTGGTGTCTTTGTAGCTCTAGTTTCTTGCTTTGCAATTGTGAAGGAACAGCAAGAAATTGGCTCGAAATCAACGTGTCTTTCCGGATGGTTTCTCTCGTTGTACTGTATGCTTACATGCTGTTGTTCCTATCTGCTGTTTTAATTCTTTATAGCATGAAAAGTTAGGAAAATATCAATTCCAGTATTCCTATATTTCAGTCTAAAGTAACAAAGCTTCCTTTTTTCCTATTTATCGTTGGGTTCGTAGAGGCTCTTTTGTGCTATAATTTTACAACAGCTAGAGTCAGACTTAAGAGGGATGCAACACTTACAAGTTTGTATTTAGTCATTAATATGCCAGTTTCAAAGTCATCCAATCATCTTTAATCCATACGTAACATAGAGATCATTTTATAGCAACCGTTCTCATAAAAGATACTTTTACAGCTTTAAAAAAAAAGAATATCTTCATTTATTAATCCCTCTTTTTCTTTTACTTTATGTTTTGCCCTCACTAGAAAAGCTGATATTAATATATCCCTTTTCCTCCTTATATTATTTATTTATCATTGGTTTCATGTCTTATTTTATTAAGCCTGTTTACCGTAGCTATTGCAAACCGTAAATTCCCTGCTTATGCCTAAGCCACAACTCTCAAAACCAACTGCCATCGTTCCAGGCTTCTCTCACCGTATATAGCGTATACGTTGTATTTTAATTTTGATTTCCTCTTGGTGAACATAATTATATAATTAACAAAAAGATCCGTTCGCCATAACAGGAAGCGGCACAATGGAGCCTTTAGCCATCGATTCAAGGCTGAACTCGAGAGCAAGTTTTCGATATTATTACCTGAATTTTATATATATATATATATATATATATATATATATATATATATATATATATATATATATATATGATATATATATATATATATATATAGTATAGTATATATATAGGTATATATATATATATATATATATATATATATATATAAGTGTGTTGTGTGTGTGTGTGTGTGTGTGTGTGTGTGTGTGGTGTGTGTGTGAAATGTATAGCCACAATGCCCTCTTAACTTCTCAATATCTTCGCTCTTCTATGGGGGGGGGGGGGGGGGGGGGGGTTTTCTTTTTTTTGGATAATTGCTTGCCACTACAAAGCCTTGAGCTCCAACTTCAAATCATGGAACCCACGATACCATTTATATATATATATATATAAAATATATATATATATATATATATATATATATATTTATATATATACGTATATAATATAAATATATTATCTGTTATATATTTAGTTATAGTTATCATTATTATCTCATCCAAAAAGCTCTCTTGGCAATCTGCTACTTTATTCTCATTCAGGTGAGTGTGGAGTCTCATCATCAGGTGCCAGGGACATTTCCGAGCCATTTTCATCATTATCCTATCAACATATACAATACGTAGTATATGTTGACCTTCCGGGTGGATTTCATTATGGGATTATTTCTCCCTCTCTTCTGCCTTCTGACTCCTAATATTTTTCTAAAAATGTATCCTCAAATCTACATCATCTTTAAGACATTCCCCTGTCATACTATGCTACATGTCAGTGTAGCAATAGAGATCGCACAAATTCATGATCTTTTGTTTGCAATTTATTCTATTAAATTCAAAATCTTAACCAGCTTGCACATCTAAGATTTGCCTTCTTCATTCTTTCTCTAGATTCCCACTCAAGAGAACGTGTATTATAAAGTTTGAAAGAAAGATTGGACCTCGTTAATCCTTACTGCGCCCACGGTTATTTCATATCTTAATTCCAATCTCTCTAGATATATGATGTCTTCTATTAAGCAAGCTTTGTGAATATTGTAGTGTTTTGCTGAACAAAGCGGTATTTTCTGCATGTTCTACGTATGCCATGTTTCTGCCGTTATTCCAGTCTAAATCTTCTCTTGCATATTAAATAAGATTATTTTTTGTGCATATGAGGAGAGAAAATCAAAAGGAACTTTGTCGGGGCATTTTATGTCAAATGCAATAAACATCGAAGCGGTTAGATGGAATCTTTTTATGACACGTTACACGTCATGTAAATACTTACGTATTATAAGATCCCATTTAGTTGTGAGTTATTATCTGATGAACTTCATGCACGGTGGGCGTAAGAGGAGTCATACTGCATTTGTAAATATGTTCTTCATTTATTGTTTATTTATTTGTAGACCCAATTCTATTTAGGTTACGAATACATTTTGAGTCACTTAAGTCTCTCACGCCCTCTCGAACACCAAATTCGAAGTGAAAATGAATATGTTATCTGTTATTTTCATTTATTTTGTGCTATGAAAGATATTAAGCGTTCTAAATTTTTATTATAAAGGGTG
>NC_087210.1:73007188-73054688 GCF_015104395.2 Macrobrachium nipponense | reverse complement strand
CCCAGTCCACTGAACAGTTAATGGCCTACTTAGTTTGAAGAAGTACTTAGGATTGCTATAATGCTATTCTCATTCCACGGTTTTATCTTAGCGGAGATCATGGCTCCCAGAGGTCGAAAGACAGCTACCAGTATTACTTTTGAAAGGGCTTAATGTTGTCAAGCGCAGAGTGTTCGCTGATAAAGCTGATTGTTTGCCTGAAGAAAAATTCTACCCATTAATGAAAGGTAAGTGCGTTCTATAAAATGAAATTACTTGAATCGTTAAACAAAGTGACCTATTTTTTTGGACAGGCTACACGTCTATCAGATTTTATCGGCGTCTTGACTGAAGTGACTTTGGCTACTTAAGTTAATGACTGGCGTTGAGCAATACAGTGAAAACTGGACTCGTAAGTGTGTCATAAATCTTATTTGAGAGGCAAGCAATGCATGCAGTTGATAGGACAGTGAGTGATTATTTTATTGCAGAATGTTCAGTCCAGAAAGCGTTATATGTTATTCATCTTTATGTACGAACTCGCCTCTGAGATCGACAGGGTTTCTTAAAAATAATAAACAATTGGGCTGTAATGCCTGACGACAGGTGACAAACAAAGGAGGGAGGAGCATAACAAGTCATAAAGTTACGTAAAATTAATTTTTTATTTACCAAGAGTTAAATACCTATGTACAGTGAGTCAGTTCTGTGGCAAAAACAAAAAAATACAAACTAACAATATAATTTAATATTAAAACCATCTAAGAATCAATAAAAATCACCGTTTCAATAACAAAGCCAAAAATACTGCCACAATAGGCGGTATAAGGCGATACGAATCTGTAAATAGAATTAATAGAAATAGCATATAATAAATAATTAAAATTAACACTGAAGCGGCATATGATAGAGCAAAACGGGAACCACTTCTTCGAACGAGAGGACAACAGGCAATGCCGACGGTCAAGACAGAGCCGATACGGCAAACCCCTCGTCCTTGGAACATATGACATCCCTCCTCGACCACTGGACGAAAACAAGTCACTGATGCTGCCCAGTGAAGCCGCTCTCGACTCGTCGTCCTCTCGACGACGAAAAACCGGCCGTTTGCTGGGCTGCCCCAGTGATGTCCGACTCGACAAGTCCCCTCTCGACGACGAAAAAACGCAATGCTGTCCAAGGCCGGTCTATCTACCACTCGAAGTCATTACCTCACAGGACACTTCAACAAATAACCAGGTATACATTACCTGGCGCCTGCCTTATGCTGTCCACAGTAATCATATACCGACTGCCTCTGACTGACTGGTCGTTCTGCCCTCCAGAACCTGACTGACGAGTTTGAACGCCATCCAACAGACGTCACGCCAGCAATTAAATACAAACAAGAGGTAACAATCCACCAAGGGAACAATCGGCAAACGATTGTTCCTAACAATCTTGCATTGACAAGCTTTTATGTGTCTGTGTATATTGACATAAATTTTAAAATTTATGTCTGTGTGCTATATACATTGACACAAACTTCAAGATAATGTCTGTGTACATTTACACATAAATTTAAATATACATCGCTGCTAAAGAGGAGACGCTCAAATTTATTGAGAGGGAAAGGATTTCTCTTTAAAACGTTTAAGATTTTTTTTTTTCTTGGCGATAGGACCGAAAAATATATTTCTGTGGGGAATTGAATAACAGATGAAATTAATTTTTATTACGGCGCCTGTTATACCATTAAATAGGTACTCGGGGATTTGGGTTTTACATAGTAGATGTGTCCTTTTTGAAAAAGTAACTTCAAGTTCAAGAAAAAAAAAGTCAGAATTGATAAACACCTTGGTTTTAAAGCTCCTACTGTATACTGCCCCATGACATTCTGATACTCTGTTCCACTCTACGCTAATCCACTCAGTCTGCTGGAATTTGGTAAGGTGGAACAGCCTCGGGAAATTCACTTAATGCTAAATCCGAGCTATAACTTTCCTGTTCTCCTTTGTTACTCGCATCTCTGTTTCGGGTGTTCTTTGGGCCTGAGTTATTTTGTTCGTCCTCTAAATGCAACACACACACACATATAATTATATATATATATATATATCTATATATATAATATATCATATATATATATATAGCTAATTATAGGTATTTAATTAATAGTATATATATATAATATTATATATATATATATATATATAATATAAATCAAAGTGTTATAGTAATTGTCTTTGAGGAGGCCCGCCTAAGGAGAGCTGAAAATCGCTCATTGGTCTGGTTGAGTAGTTTTATAATAAATAATAATAAATAAATAATAATAATAATAATAATATATAATAATAATAATAATAAATAATAACAAATAATAAAATATAATAATACTGAAGGAATCTTTTATTAGAACAAGATATCGGTCCCAGGTCAAGCAGGGGTCGTCGTCAGTGCTGTTATTATTCCCGTAGGCGTATCATTCGGGCCGGGTCGTCTTAGGTTTAAGGGCTGTATGGTGCTGGTATAGCTGTATCACGTGACGTTTTCGAACCTTCTCGTATGTCATCTTCTGACTAGTCGGTTGAAGTTGACTGTATCACAAGTTGCGGAACGGTATTTAATATAATAATAATAATAATATATTAATGAGTAATAATAGATAGATAATATATAATAATAATAATAATATAATAATTAATTATTATTATTAATTAATTATTATTATTATTTTATTATTTTATTATTATTTTATTATTTTATTATTTCTTGAAAATAGAGAGTTCGCTAATCTTTACCTGAATCATTTTTACCTTTACAGACGCATACAAAAAAAATGAATTGAGGCTGCAATGAGGTACCATGTATACACATACACAGACACATCCACATTGGCCTGTGTTTTGACTTGCTCCGTTACCACATTAATTCCGGGGGGGCAACATCTTCCGCTTTCCCGTGCTTAGGCCGTCCGCTACTTTACTGGGAGGGGGCCCAGCATAATTCTATTTCACCACCGCTGATTAACTAATTACGTCGATCCGCTGTTTCTGTTTTCAAAGCATTAGTGCTTTTTTATGCAGTAGAGTTCGTAGAACTGTATATGTCGAGACAAAACTATCCTCCTCTCGCATTGTACTAGTTTTCATTTTATTATATATAATATATTATATGTATATATTTCATACATATACATATATTACTATAATATATATATACTAAAATTTTTTAAAAAATATATATGATCTATATATATATATATGGAATATATATATATGGTATTGCGGGTTCGTTTCCCGCGACTGACATCAAGATTTCTTCATGTTCTTTGAAGTCGGATCTCGGTTTGTATTGACAAGCGTATCAAAAAAAGAGCAAAAAAATTTGAGATTTAAGAGGGCATTGTTTGCTATTACATTTTACGTGTATATGGTAAAAAGGGCTGGTAGTTTCTACATCTCTATGTATATATATATATATATATATAGATATATATATATATATATTATAGTGTGTGGTGTGTGGTGTGTGTAGTATATAATAAACACTGGATATCCGTTGTATAATTAATTAGTAGTGTTTTCACTTTCTATGAAAATTTTAATTTAGGGTAATGTACGATTGGAGAACAAGTTTCAGAACGACGACCATTTCATTTCAGAAGTAAAGGATCATACTTTGGAAGTCGAGATTTCAGCCCCATAAATTTTACAAAATGCAGCTTATAGGACATTTACCACAATAATGTACATATTCGTACCGTACTGAGTAAGTTAATTTGGTCTTATATTTTACATTAGATACCCTGAACCCTTCTTTATGTTTTGCTGAAGAAATTAAGAAACGTAAGTTATTTGCCAGTGTTACTTTTCCCCACTAACCGAAGGACGTATCTTACTCCGAGATATGAATAAACTGTGGTCATTGATACATCTTTTATTTTACCGCATTTCTCTGAAAATCGAAAACTTCAGCTGAATAAAACGCCTAATAATAACTTGCGTATTGCTGGTTAAATCTTTATGAACGTATCTACATATTTTTCAGAATATTGTTATGTTTTAGCAGATTTCAGAGTTCAGCAAGAAATATGATGTGGAGAGTATTCGCTTAAAACATTTGATGGGAGCTCGGTTAAGATAAGTCGAATAATGCCGTTAGTTTATTATTCTGTAAATTTGTCACCAGCACATTTTGTCTTTTAGGATTATCAAAGTTTATCCTGTAGACTAAAAACATCAACCCAGCAGTAATGCAAATCTCTCTCTCTCTCTCTCTCTCTCTCTCTCTCTCTCTCTCTCTCTCTCGCTTCGCTTGTTGGTCTTCGATGCAGGCTTCATTCAACATTCTACACCGAAATTTCTCTCTCTCTCTCTCTCTCTCTCTCTCTCTCTCTCTCTCTCTCTCAGCCTTTAGGCCTTTAATTGTAATTCCTCTTACTTGATCCAACATGTGAATATGTTAATGATCTCATTTTTTTTCTTCTTCCGGTAAGAACGACCAAACATTCCTGTTCTTCTTTCTGTTATAGGCTTTCCTCCGTCTAGGGAGAACTCAACCTCCTCCTCCTCCTCCTCCTCCCCTCATCTATAGCGACTTATTCCCCAGCCGCCCCCCAACTCCCACTCGCCTCTTGATGTCACTCGCTTCCTTCATTAGTGAAGGGAAAATGGTCTTGAAAAACAAATAGAGCGAATTTATAAAAGTTTTAGGCTCGCTATGGCGTTTTCCTTTTCCTGCGAAAGGGAATCTTTCTTTTTCGTTTTCCCAGTTTTCGACAACAGGAGGACAAATGTGACTTTAGTCAGGGATTCTGAATTGAGTTTTGATTTTCTTAGTTGGGTGTGATTTCCTTCACGAGTTTGAATTCGGGAAATGAATGTGGAATTATTTCATGAAATGTTTCTCTTGAAACTTGAATTCAGTCTGGATTTCCTCATGAGTTTGGAATGTCATCCACTGGTTGAATTAAGTTGGGAATTTTCACTCGATTACGAGTTTATCAAACATTTCTGCGAGAGTATCTGGTTTTCGCGAAAAGTCTTTTTGTTGTGGAAACTTAAATTGTGTGGTTGAGATAGGAACAATACAATTCCTACGGAACCAAGAGCAATGTGGGAAGTGTGTCATCACTGAAGCATATACAGAAGAGTTCATTTTTTATTCAATATTATTTAACACTTTTCCATTGATTTATTTTACTCTTTGTGGTTTTATTAAGTTATCGAAAAAATTTCTATGTGGATAGACAGACATTTGAAGCATGGTACCTTGAAGAATTTAAGTACAGAGAAAATCCTAGTTTTTCTTTGGCAAAAAATGAACTGTAATCATCATGTCTCAGGCTTGCAGCCATCACGATCTTTTTCTAATTTTCTTTTTCCTTTCCAACCTTCACTTAGCAATAAGGTGAATCTTTCCCTTCCCATTTTATCTCTCTCCTTGGCGGCATTAAAGCCCAAGACATTAGGATTAAAAGTCCCCCACTGAATACATTTGAAGAGTTCTTCTGCGTAGGCAGCCGCTACTATCAAAATTTGTGATGATAATGATCCAACTTCTGTGTTACAACTTCGATGAACGGGAGTCCAAATGGATGATTAGGGGATGTAGAGGAAATTAGGGACGATTCCTAAAATTCCGTGCATAATTCTCAAAGTTATCAGACCCTTTGGTTTCGAGTAAAATTGTCCTAGCTTCGTTATTTGTCTCTTTGTTCGAAAATTTCAAGAATTTATTTTTTTGAAAAGTGAGGGCCTGTGGTAAATTCGTAAGTTTTCAAGTTAATGTTCAAATATGAAAATGAAAAGAAAGGCATAATCTAATACGTTATAAATACTGTACTCTTCCCTTTCATGGAAATCATTTCCTTTTTTTACCCCCCCCATTTTTTTTGTTTTTTTTTTTATAGCAAATTAGTTTAATTTTCTACGTCGTTTTAAATTGAAATAAATGAAAAAGTATCACCTACTACATTATGAATACAGTACGCTTCCCTTTTAAGTAAATAATTTCCTTTCATTTTATTTGATGTAAATTTGTTAGTTTTGAATTCAGTGTTTAAAACTTAAAAAAAAAAAGGAATCGCATGATGTATTAAAAATATAGTAACTCTTCTCTTGAAAAAGATAATTTCCTTTTGTTTATATGAAAATTCAGGGTCTATGGTAAATCTATACGTATATAAAGAATCGCCTGATACGTTATAAATACAGTAGGTCTATCCTACCCGTTATTTTATCAAAGTTAAAGGTCTCTGGTCAATTCGTTAGTTTTCAAGTCAGTGATTAAATGAAATAAAAAAAATCGCCTGATACGTTATAAATACAGCACCCATCCCTTCTGAGGAAATAATTCCTTACTAATGTGCTGCGTTACGAGCAGTAACATCGTGAGAATTGTTGTTTATGCTGGCCCCGGCCAAACTCGTGCACAGCTCCCACAGACCCGTTGCTCCTGATGGACTTTTTATCTGTTTTCTGCAGTGGCTTGTCTGGGACAGTTGCCCGTAAAAATATTTGCTCTGTTTTTTTATTTTTTTTTATTTTTTTTTCATTTTTTTTTTCACGGGGGGGGGACAATGAGTTTTAAAACTCTCTCTCTCTCTCTCTCCCTCTCTCTCTCTTCTCCTCTCGTCTCTCCTCTCTCTCTCTTCGTCCAAGTTCGCAATCATTTATACTAGGACGTAAGGATTCACCGACTGTTTAAAATTAACCTTGAAAAGTGTACATACTGTTTGCGTAAATCTGTTTAAAATTGACCGCTAAAAGCGCACACACTGTTTACTTTGAATACATCTCTCTCTCTCTCTCTCTCTCTCTATCTCTCTCTCTCTTACATCCTTTATTTTAGGACGGGAGATAGCATAAGCCTGGTTTAAAATTAACTCTAGAAGCGTACTTCCTGTTTATGTATAATACTTTCTCTCTCTCTCTCTCTCTCTCTCTCTCTCTCTCTCTCTCTCTCTCTCTCTCTCTCTCTCTCGTTAGTTCCTCATTGGACGAGTGGGCTGCGTACACGCCTAACAATCTGGTAGCCCGAGTTCGCTCCCTGCTGCCGAGAATGCGGAAACAGAAGACTTTATTTCTGGTAAACAGAAATTCGTTTCTCGATGTAATGTGGTTCAGATCCCACAATAAAGTGTTGGTCCCGATGCTAAGTAACCTAGCCACGTAAATAAAAATCTAATCCTTCGGGCCAGCCTTAGGAAAGCTGTTAATCAGCTCAGTGGTCTGGTTAAACTAAGATATACTTAAGATTTTTTCTCTCTCAGTTGTTTCCTTCCACGAATGTTTCTCCTAAATGAATGTGAAAACTCTCAGTATTATCACCCTCGTCCAGGTTCAATGTTTTCTCAGACTCATTGAGCAGTTTGATATTCTGAGATAACTCGTCTGTATACAAGTCTAAAAGCATGTCTGTAAATTTGAAGGCGGAGTAAAAGTCACTTTTTTTAGGGATGCTTCATCGGCCAAGTGTTATTGTCGTCGTTGTTGTTGTTATTATTATTATTATTATTATTATTATTATTATTATTATTATTATTATTATTATTATTATTATTATTGTACTTAGGAAGCAGACCCTCTCTCAAGCATACTTTATTAAAATTGGTGTATATATTTGAATTTTACAGATAAACTATGATACCATAGTTATCAAAGTCATTAACGATATATTTATATGTCTCTCTCTCTCTCTCTCTCTCTCTCTCTCTCTCTCTCTCCTCCCTCTTCTCTCTCTCTCTCTCTCTCTCTCTCTCTCGTCTCTTTCTTGAGCAATTTCGAGCTTTCTCTGGAGCTGCCAGACATCCTCGGGCTGGGAAGCTGAGGGTGGACTGATCTTGAAGCGGTGTCCGTCCTCGTTTATATTTGGATAATATTATTATTATTATTATTATTATTATTATTATTATTATTATTATTACTATTATTATTATTATTATTGGGGCTTTCTCGTTGTTGCTTAGACTGGCGAGCAACGCACCAAAGGGCATGGTAAAATTCCCGGTTGAGTCATTTGATTTATTAGCTTGCCTTATTACAATTCTCTCTCTCTCTCTCTCTCCTCTCTCTCTCTCTCTAACGCGACGTTTCCTCCTGATCGACAGTATTATTATTATTATTATTATTATTATTCTCGATCAAAATACAGGAACAATTACGAATACGTCCAGAAACTCATGGATAGAAGAAACAGGTTTCATCCAGAAAGAATATTTATTACGAGAACGTAAGTGAAAAGGTGAAGAAAAAACGAAAAAGGAAAAACCAACAACTTGAAAAATATGCACTTCCGCAAACACAGGTGCTGATGCTCTACAAAGCGAGTACAACGCATTTTATATTGAAAAGCATACATGAAATATATATATATATATATATATATATATATTATATATATATATATATATATATATATATATATACATTCATATAAATATATGTGTGTTTTACCTGGTAAAACTATGCACGATAGTGAAAGATGTGTCTGAAGATCCAGAGGTATCTTTCTTGCATCCACCAGCAAACCATCAGTGGGAAAAGGTTTAAAATCACCCGTCGCTTTCCTAGCGTATGTAAAACCTTGTATCTATATGTGTGGATGAACGGGAATAGATTTGCATCCTCCTTTGTGGCCGAGAGCTTTAGCTTAACTTCACTGGAAAGGGGGGAGGGTGGGGAGATGGTTCTTTGTTTGACTCATTGTGGATTCAAGACTTTGGAGTGACGTGCGTATATCCCAAAAGTTGGAAGAAATCAAGAAGCTGTTACGCCATTGTTCATTTAACCCACACACACACACACACACACACAACACACACACACACACACACATATATATATATATATATATATATATATATATATATATATATATATATATATATATATATATATATATATATATATATATATATATATATATATATATGTATGTATGTATGTATAATATGCGGTTCACTTTCGACATACATTTTAGGATATGCATGTCACTCTAAAGCCTTTTTTATTCAAATTGGAGATAAAATGAAGACACCCAAATTTTCAGTGAGGTTAAACCAACCAAGTCGCCCACAAAGAAGGATGCAAATCTATTTCCTGTTCATACATACATATGGATGCAAGGTTTTTACATTCGCTAGAAGAACGACAGAGGATTTTCAACCTTTTTCCCCGTTGATGGTTTTGCTAGCGGAACTTCCTAGGCACATCATTATCATCTTAGTATTTTAATGTTTTGGCATGCATGCATATATATATATATATATATATATTATATATATATATATAATATATATATATATATATATAATTTACATGTACACGTTATTCCCCTCATCCTATCCCATAAGAGTTTTGGAATGAGGTTTTGACCTCATTCGACTTCCAAAACCTTAGCTATAGCCCATCACAATTCACTTAGTGTCCAGTACCTAATTCGCTTCTCAGGGCAAAAGAGCGACAACGGTATTTTTTCAGAAAGTGCCCAAAAGTTCTCTGCTCCGTTTGGATTTCGAACCCAAGCCTTTCACTAGTGAGGCAAACGAGGCAAACACATACAAGCATGAATAATGATTTATTCAGATAAGTGTGAGTTAGCATTATTGAATGTGGGTATGAACCGAAGCGAAAGAAAGCTTTTGGACATTTGCAATTATTATACGTAGAAGAGATATACGATTAAATGAAACCATTTTCTCCTAGCATATAAAACACACGGTTGTCAGTGTAGAATCCCTCGGCATAATTGATAATTGTGTTTGCATAATCCTGCTCTTGTTTTGATATGATTAATGGACATTCCTAAATGACTTGTTTGTTCGGAAAACATGCTAAATATATATAGTTTTAATTAACCAAACAAACTGCGATAGTTTTTTGGAGGAGCATTTTATGACAGATGGTATTTGGAATATCATGCGCGTAAGAGTCCAACGGTTGAGAATAAAACTGAATTTGACGGCAGATCATAACTCCAGAAAGATTTTGCAAAATTAAGCTGAAAACCAAGATTGAGATAAGGCTTTGATTTTGGCAGTTACTCTGATAAAATTAATTCCCATTAGTTCTACCAGAAAAGGTTCAGCTTTATTCAAGGATTCAACTCTCTTCAAAGTTTGATAAAGTGAGTGATTTTTGGACAAGCACAGATCCATTTCCTTGAGTGATGACTCGGATTTGTGAGCATAAGCGAGCATTTTATACAATGTTTGGTTTGTTTAAAAAGATAACGGATTAATGGATGAAAAGAAATGGTATTTGCAATGCAAAGAGGTTTTACATTTCGCTTTCTTGAGTCCAGGAGCGATAATGTTTTGACAAGATTATGTTTCCTGTCTTCGTAGCATGTGTACCTAAAGAGGCTTTTAAAGATATTCATAGTGAAAGGTACTTTATGCCGATATTCCAAGCAACTTTAGGAGCACAGTTTTAAGTTAAAATTACATTAAGAATTGAATAATATTACGATTTAAAACGAGATCTTGTTTACTTTTAAAATTTTCACAACCAAAGTGATGTTGGTTTTGATGAAAGAAAAAAGGTTAGTTCTCATAAAGTAAGCTGTTTATGCAGTATTTATAGGGTAAGAAGGAATAATAGGATGAGATATGTGGAGTTACAAAAGTTAGTTGACAAATTGCTTGGACTGAGATGAAATGAAAATAGTTCATGAGATGGGCTTCTGGTCCATGTGAAGGACTAAGATGGTGACAGTTAGTAAGATTTATAATTCTTAAGTGTTTGGTGAAAAAAAAAGAGACATAGAAAGGGTTGGAAAGATGGTATGAAAGAGGTAACGGAGATAGAGTGTAAATAGCGGAAGTTTTACTGCACAGATGTTCATCCATGATTCATCAGTTGTAAGTGTGAATACGTCAACGACAGCTAATGCATTCACGCTTTTAACTATTATGGGAAACTGCTTGTTAATATATATATATATATAATAATATTATATAATAGATATATATATATATATATATATATATTATATGTGTGTAAGTATAACTGAATCACGAAAATTTGGAACGTGATGGTGAATATATATAAATAAAAGCATAATCCACTAGGGAAACTAAAACAATAGAGTAACTGCTGCGAGGCCTTTCGACTCGTTGTCCTTTACTAAGCAGACTATAAACATGAAAGTAAGTTTACAAAGAAAGCTCGTATAAATGGACAGATGGGGATTATAAAGGGAAACATGTATACCTTTAATCCAACTTACACCTGAAGAACTATTAGACCTACCCAAAATCGTACCCTTGTTTTGGGTTGGTCTGCTAATTCTTCAGGTGTGGTAGATTCCAAGTACACATTTTCTTTTATAATGCCTATCTGTCATTTATTCGAGCTTTCTTTGTAAACTTACTTTCATATTTATCAGTCTGCTTAGTAAAGGACAGCGAGTCGAAAGGCCTCGCAACAGTTACGCCATTGTTTTACTTTCCTTCGTGGATTTTGCCTTTAAGTACATTTATTTATATATATATATAGATATATATATATATATATATATATATATATATTTCTTTATATTTATTTATTTATTTATATGTATATGTATTTATTTTATTTATTATATATATATATAATATATATATATATATATATATATATATATATATGTATGTAGTATATATCACATTACTGTGCCGGAGACGAAAGGTAACAGTGCATACTTTCGAAAAGAGAGCGATCTCACTTACCAAAGCAGTCTGGAAACTCACTCACCTGAAAAGTAAAAGAGAAAGCAATTAGAATAAATAAAAAAGAAAGCAATTTGAATAGCTCAGGTGATTATAATTTCGGATGGCTAGTTATATTGAATATTTAATTGTAATGGCATTAATTGGTTTTAATTTGTCGAAGGCAATTTTGTCACAACAATAAAACGACAGTTTTGATAAATGAGGAAAATTAAACGATTGGGCATCTTCAGCTAAAATTGTTAAATTGCTGAGGAAAAGATGTGTATGCGCAGATTATAGTTTCGTCCAGTTAAATCAAAGAATTTACTCTCCATGAAATACCCACAGAGTCTATTCAGATTCGGCACCGTCTTTTACTAACGTCTCTCTCTCTCTCTCTCTCCTCTCTCTCTCTCTCTCTCTCTCTCTCAACATAGTCTAAAGTCGACCATCATGACTTATCTTCCCGTTCTCTCCGAATTGTTTTTCTATCGAAGACGCTTTGTCTCGACAGATCGATGATGCGTTTATCCACAAATGAATCTTCACGTTCGCCCCTTCGCGGAAAAGGGGGCGGGGGGTGGGGGTGACTTTCTCAGTAATTTACCCCCTTACTCTCCTCAGATTTTCTTTTTGCCTCTCCTTAGTTTCTACTTTCCTTTACCTACTCTTACTTCTTCCTGATGAACACCATATTCTTTGAAAGCTTTAATTCCAAGTCAGTGGCCGCTTTGGTCTTGTTCCATATGAATACGTTTCGTCTTTAATAATAATAATGATATTATTATTATTATTATTATTATTATTATTATTATTTGTTTATTTATTTATTTATTATTATTTTCATTAATTAATATACATTCTCGGCATGTATGGTGTGCCTCTGTTTCATCATTATTATTATCACTCCTTATTGTTGTGATAATTATGGAAGGATATATTCTGCTTTGTATTTATTGTGTAGATCCATGATAAGTTTTATGGAGTTTTTGAGGGCCTGTTAGGACTTCCAATTACCAGTGATAATGAGAGCTGAACAGGCTCTCGAAAGTTATGTAAAAAAAATTTAAAATATATATATTTGAATTGTAAGACCATAACGGGATATATTTTTCACTTTGATTTCAATCATTATTTTTTATTATTATTGTTGTTGTTGTTGTTGCTGATGTGAATGTTTTCAACATCGTTGTTGTTTCGAGTTTAAGGTTAAGTCGCTACCAAGTGATTCAGTTTGGTAAAAAAATTAGCTAAAACTTAAACAGTTGCACGATACTTGATGATTTACCAGATGTGAAGTAGCGATTTATTTCGGTTGTACATGAGTTTGTGTCCATCGCCATCAAATTAAGAGCCATCAGTACGGGGCTTTCCTCCTCTCTCTCTCTCTCTCTCTCTCTCTCTCCCTCTCTCTCTCAACAAACCGGATTAGCAGTGCTTTCTGTTCGTTTTTTCCAGCCTCCATTCTAAACCCGTCGTGTTTGCGTTAGCACCGATGCCTGACGCCACACGTCATGTTATGTAACTTTGTTTTCATAACATGTAATTCAAAGACTATTAGACAATTAAATATACTATTTTTACCTTGTCTTACGGCTGATACTGGGCTCTTAATTATAAATCTAATTATACTTCACTTAATATCCAAATTAGCTCTGACACCAAGTATCTCGTACAGTATATTGGTAAACTCCATTGTTGAAGAGGTTTTGAGTTCGTTTAAGAATAAAAACAGCAATGGGAACAAGCTAGCTTCAACACATAACAGCAGGAGCAACAACGTGAGTACTATAAAAAAAAACAGCAACTGAAATCAGAATATCTGAATGACAAATATTGTCGCAAGGAAAACATTGAATAGCAGCAAGGTTTGCACTTAAGTACGCTTTCCAAGAGTGAGTGTTATTTTTAGTAGCTTACCTATTTATTTGCCATTACTTGACTAATGGAATTACTGAATACTCTTTATTAGCTTATAAACATGTGTTTCTATTTTTTTATCATTTAATATATATATATATATATATATATATATATATATATATATATATATTATATATACTATTACTTCTTATTTATTTTGCCTTCATCGCGTGTAAGCGTTCTGTTTTCAGAGAACATGCTGAACAAATTCATGAGCCTTTTATTGTTACATTGGATTGCGTATTCTGTATGAATAATCAATAATAATAATAATAAAATAATAATAATAATAATAATAATAATAATAATAATAATTAATAATAATAATGTCATCTGTGGACAACAGCAACAGCCTCATAAGACACGCCCTTAAAAAATGACAGTAGCACCAAAAACAACATTTTGTATAAAGATAAACTTGAAAGTAACTTCAAGAAATTAGTAAGAAGCGACGTATGAAGAACAAGCAAAGTGACGAAAAAATAGAAATAACATCCCTAGTGTCCAGAACTGGGTCAGTCGATTAAAAATCCAAATGGAAAATTGAAAAAGAATGGAAATGAAAACTGGAAAAGCAAACAGAATTGGTAAATGAACCGAGTGCGTAACAGAATTTATGGTAAATGTAGGCAAACAAACACAAAGTGATAAATGAATTAAATGCTTAATAGCATCTGCTCTGATGGCACTACAAAAGCTCGCTGCAAAATATCAGAGTATTTCAGACTTATACTGTTGATAGTTTTTATTGCGGAAAAAAGTGCTTTTTCACATTTAAGAGGGAATACGGACATTCAGAGAGTACATTGTTGTAAGAAAATAATGATTAAAGTAACCCAATTCAAGAATTATGAATGTACCCAAACCGAATGTCTGTACATTCATTGATTTACAGGACGAAGAACAAAAGAACAATCGATAGGAAATTAATTGTATTGTTGATATTTATATTCTCTTGATTTGTTTTCATTAGTTATATGTACTTATAACTTGTTAAGACGTGTTTATTATTCATCGTAATATAGCTTCGTATGACTATAAAATGGCATAGAATAGAATGTTTACCACAGTAAACAGTGTACTATTCCATCCCAAAAGTGTGGCGTCCATAACTACGACTATAATAACATCAGTTTCGTGGAATTTAATCATGGCTGAAAAGTCAAAGTGAAATTGCGTCCGAATTTGATTAAAGGCATAGAAAACTCCCCAGGAGATGACGCCCTGGAGATTAATCAAACCTCGAACTTCTCCCGAGAGATTTCGTCTCAGAAATAGACAAGTTTTTTGCTCATCAGATCCATAGAGAGAGAGAGAGAGAGAGAGAGAGAGAGAGAGAGAGAGAGAGCCCCTTTGGACGGTCTGCCGTGGAAACTTTATGTTCCACCGGGACCTTTGGACGTAAATGATTATCACAATGAGTAGCAGAAGTTGTCATTAGAGGACTGAAATGCAGCCGTCAGTGTCTTATCTTTCGCGCTTAAGCCTTAAGGGGAAGGGGTGAAACTGATGGTAAATTCGGCAGGACACTGCCGTATCCGTAAACCAGATTCGTCATTTATGTGAAAGGGTTACAACACCTCGAGGCCAGTGGAAGGGCAAACGTGTTAGGTGGCATTAAATTCATCATAAAGGATCTTCATACCCGGTTATAAGATTACCGCACCGATTTGGCTAAATGGTCCTCATGGAATAAAAATAATCACTGTTTTAAGGATATGTTTTCTCTTTCTCCCTATTTATGTGATTAATCCCCCCACCTTACCTCTCTCTCTCTCTCTCTCTCTCTCTCTCTCTCTCTCTCTCCTCTCTCTCTCTCTCACTTACTGAGTTAGTGAGGAAAGAGTAATCAAACTTAAGTAACCACGAAGAGAAGATTAAGTTAATGTCAGTCGGATTGATATTGAGCCATATTGTAAAATCCTCCTTGTCCGAGTTCAGCCTTTATTTCTTATTTATTAAACTGCAGTTGCGAAAACATCATCCGGATCAAAGAAAATACCCCAGGAAGCGGAAGCGTGGCATATCGTTGCAATTTACTTTCCAAGGGATGGTTAAGATTGTGGTATCAAGTTATCTGCAATACCACTTCCTTAAACAATTCACTTGTTTTCAATTTGGCAGCAAGAGCAAGTTGTTCTAGGGGTAGGCGATAACTCGCGAAGCTTCAAGTTAAAACATCAAAGGGTTAACCAGGCATCTCGGAACTCTGCTACATAACCGTTATCGTTAACTACATTTCAAATAGTCTTCCAACATCAAACTACAAATAGTATGACAAACGATACAATGCGACATGGTTCTTTATAGCGGAGGTGTGAAGACATAGTTTAACTAAGCCTAGTAGTATTCCAGAGAACTATCGAATATGGTGCTGACTTCATCAGTTTTGAGAAAATTATAATGCAATAATCAAAACATCATTTAAATGTTAATTTATGATATTTTAAGAATAAATCTTATATGGGATGAAATTAACGACGTAAGTTTTTATCTGCCCGAAAGAATTTTTCTGTTATCTACAATACTTTAACGGTACTTCTACCATTTGAATAGCATTGGGGCCGGGTCTGGCCAGGCCGCCAGCAATGATTTGGCTGCGCTCGTAATTATTGTCATCGTCATTATTATTATTATTATGGATGTTTGCAAACTCATATGAAACAATCCACTTAGATAATATCTTTATTTACCTCGCTCATGATAGACATAAATGGCAAATGAATAAATAAACAGTAAACAGTCAGCATAGGTAAAACATAATTTTAGAAAAAGTATGATGCAAACATCAAAAGTATGGAAGCAGCATGAGCATCTCCTTATTTCATCTACGAAATTTATCATCAAGGATGGAATTGATTTGAAGAATTTATTCAAGTACCCCTTATTATTGTTTTTACATAGTAGACGATTGTAAACAAGTATTCAGATACAAAGAATAGCTTTGAGGCTTTAAATTGTTATCATCTTTCATACTACCCCAAGAAGAAGAATAGGACTGCTTTACATCATATACACTCATCTATAAAAACATGTATTTGATGTGAAATGTGTAGATTCCGTGTTAATGAAAAAGTACATCTTTTGAAGAAATAAGAAAAAGACAACCTTTCTTATCGGCTCCAACCCAACTAGCAAAAGTGTCCATACTTTTTTTTATACTTACAAGAAATAAGCAAATTTTAGACTGGAACATCGATCGGAGACAGTTTAACCCTACAGGATTTTAAGAGGTAACTTTTTCCTCACGGTTGGTTAACAGTTTTTTTTTAAATTTTTATCCGTAGCTAATAAGGAAGGGATATAAGTATACTGCTTTTAAAGAGGTACTATTTTAACATAGCCCACGGATGTTGATACTAAGCTGTGAAATCTAAAATGATAAATCGACTCAAAAGCTTAAAATGGAATGAAATAGAACGATGAAAAGATAAAAGTGCAGAGGTCACTGACCTGAACATTTACTAAGCTGGGTTTTCTTTTTAATTACCTAGTCTGAACACCTCTTGAAAAACCAGGGAGATGACAAGTGAGGAAAGTGCCTATTGATTTTATGGCTCTTCTATGAGCGAAGCTGTTGCCCGCAGAACCCATATTCATATTAAATCTTTTCGTTCAAAATCTTCGAGTGAAAGAATTCACAGCATCAACCTCAAGATAAATATGCAAATGGAATATGTGGCACGCCCCCCCACCCCCCCCCAAACGCTCGAGTGATTTGAAAGGAACATTGCTTCAGGAACCGCTGCACAAGTTTTTCTGTCCCTACAATATGTGAAGCGAGCTGTTTAGGAACTTAATTTGAATACACACACAACACACCACACACACACACACACATATATATATGTGTGTGTGTTGTGTGTATATATATATGTGTGTGTATATTAGATATATATATTATATATATATATATATATATATATATATATATATATATATATATATATCTATCTATCTATCCACTAAGAGGTCGAGCTAGTCCCCATCATGTAACAGGTGAAGAGGCAAAAACAGCTCAATACATTGGTTGCTTTATTGTTGCCAACGTTTCATGACTATGATCTCATTTTCAAGGCTATAAAAGAAGTTTGTAAGTATTTATATATTTTTGGTTCTCCTTTTATAGCCTTTAAAATGAGATCATAGTCTTGAAACGTTGACAACAATAAAGCAACCCAATGTATTGAGCTGTTTTGCCTCTTCACCTGTTATATATATAATATATTATATATATAAGAAGTGATTATTGTGTGAATATGGTGCCAGCAGCAGAACTATTTCTGTTCTTCGGCTGTGTCTAGTGCAGTACGTTAAGTGGTTTTCGTTGATATTCTGGTCAAGATTTTCTTTTGATACTCCACCCTCTTTTATTACTGCTAAGCATAGCTCTTAGTACGTGTAATCGTGTATCATTTATTTCTTTGCCACTTCCAGTGTACGGAATAACTTTTTTATTAGGTGATTAATCTATCTATCTATCTATCTATCTATCTATCTATCTATCTATCTATCTGTCTGTCTATCTATCTATCTGTCTATCTATCTATCCATCTATCTATCTATCTATCTATATCTGTATACGTATATATAAGTATATATACTGTATTATATATATATATATTAATATATAATTATATATTATAATATATATAATATACGTAAACCTGCATCAGATGATTAAGTATTTAAATGGAAACAATATCTAACCCCTCAGCTTTCTCTCTCATCTATTATTATATATATATATTAGAATATATATATATTATAATAATAATATATATATATATTAGATATCACCCATATACATATACCATAATATATATAGATATATATTAATAAATAATATAATCATAATACACATATACATATATATACCTATAACTATAATATATATTAACACATATACATATACATATATATCGATTTATATATATAATTAGATATATATTTATTATCCCTTTTATACATATATATATATAATATATTATATGATATATTAATTATAATAATATATTTATTTATATATTATATATTATATAATATATTATAGCTATATATATATATATGTATATACACATATAATTGATAAACCTTAACCTGGCCCAGAAACTTAATCTGGCGCCCCAACCTCTGACGGCGGTGAATGTCTAACAACGTTAACAAGGGTTTATATGCTTTTAAACTCTGTGCTTATGAACATATTGTCAGAAAATATATTTCAGCTTTTATAACAGGGTCGTAATCCCTCCCCGATAAGACATCAACTAGAGTTTTACATGGTCCCCATGTGGCGGTGGCAATGTGTTTTACGGGTTCTTTTTTTTTTTAGTTATAACTTTCATGATTTATTATTATTATTATTTATTATTGATTATTATTATTATTGATTATATTATTTATTATTTTATTTATTATTACTTATTATTATCATTAGTGGAAATACTCATCAGTAGTCATGGTTCTTAATGGAGAAACTCATCCACAGTTATGAACTGGTACATATTTTTAAAAATACATTCCTACGGAGAGCTTTCGGGAATCTGTTCGATTCCCCCCATGAAAAGTGGAATCGAATAGATTCCCGAAATCTCTCTTTAGAGATATATTTTTAGATACATATATAAGGGGAATCTAACAGATTCCCGAGAGCTCTCTGTAGACATATTTTTAGATATTTGTACTATACATACTGTGGATTGTTGCTTCCTATTATTGATTTTTTTTTTTTTTTTTTTTTTTTTGTTTTTTTTTTTTTTTTTTTTTTTTTTTCTATCACAGTCCTCCAATTCGACTGGGTTGGTATTTATAGTGTGGGGTTCCGGGTTGCATCCTGCCTCCTTAGGAGTCCTATCACTCTTCTTACTATGTGTGCCGTTTCTAGGATCACACTCTTCTGCATGAGTCCTGGAGCTACTTCAGCTTCTAGTTTTTCTAGATTCCTTTTCAGGGATCTTGGGATCGTGCCTAGTGCTCCTATGATTATGGGTACGATTTCCACTGGCATATCCCATATCCTTCTTATTTCTATTTTCAGATCTTGATACTTATCCATTTTTTCCCTCTCTTTCTCTTCAACTCTGGTGTCCCATGGTATTGCGACATCAATGAGTGATACTTTCTTCTTGACCTTGTCAATCAACGTCACGTCTGGTCTGTTTGCACGTATCACCCTATCCGTTCTGATACCAATAGTCCCAGAGGATCTTTGCCTGATCGTTTTCTATCACTCCTTCAGGTTGGTGCTCGTACCACTTATTACTGCAAGGTAGCTGATGTTTCTTGCACAGGCTCCAGTGGAGGGCTTTTGCTACTGAATCATGCCTCTTTTTGTACTGTTCTGTGCAAGTGCCGGGCATTCACTTGCTATGTGGTTTATGGTTTCACTTTTCGTATTGCACTTCCTACATATGGGAGAGATGTTTATTTCCGTCTATCGTACTTTGAACATATCTGGTTCTTAGGGCCTGATCTTGTGCCGCTGTTATCATTCCTTCAGTTTCCTTCTTTAGCTCTCCCCTCTGTAGCCATTGCCAATTGTCATCGCTGGCTAGTTCTTTAGTCTGTCTCATGTATTGTCCGTGCATTGGTTTGTTGTGCCAGTCCTCTGTTCTTTCTGTCTTTCTCCGGTCTCTGTATATTTCTGGGTCTTCGTCTGCTTTTATTAGTTCCTTCTTCCCATGCACTCTTTAGCCACTCGTCTTCACTGGTTTTCAGATATTGCCCCAGTGCTCTGTTTTCGATGTTGACGCAGTCCTCTATACTTAGTTATAGTCCTCTCCCTCCTTCCTTTCGTGTTATGTATAGTCTGTCCGTATTTGCTCTTGGGTGTAGTGCTTTGTGTATTGTCATATGTTTCCTGGTTTTTCTGATCTATGCTGCGGAGTTCTGCCTTCGTCCATTCCACTATTCCTGCGCTGTATCTGATTACTGGCACTGCCCATGTGTTTATGGCTTTTATCATATTTCCGGCGTTTGAGTTTTGACTTGAGTATCGCCTTGAGTCTCTGCATATATTCCTTTCCTGATCGTGTCCTTCATCTCTTGGTGTTTTATATCTCCTCCTTCCATTATTCCCCGGTATTTGTATCCTGTCTCATCTATGTGTTTGATGTTGCTCCCATCTGGTAGCTTTATCCCTTCAGTTCTCGTTACTTTGCCTTTTTGTATGTTGACTAAGGCGCATTTTTCTATTCCAAACTCCATCCTGATGTCCCCAGATACAATCCTTACAGTCTGGATTAGGGTATCTATTTCCTTGATGCTCTTACCATACAGCTTGATGTCGTCCATGAACATCAGATGGTTGATTCTGTTGCCTCTTTCTTTGAGTTGGTACCCGGCATCCATCTTCTGTAGTACTTTGTCATGGGAATCATGGCTACTACGAAGAGTAGTGGGGACAGTGAGTCGCCCTGGAAGATCCCTCTCCTGATATTAACCTCTGCTAGTCTTATTCCAGAGCTTGTAAGTATTGTATTCCAGTTGCGCATTGTATTTTTGAGGAAGCTGATGGTATTTTCCTCTGCCCCATATATTTTCAGGCATTCTATTAGCCATGCGTGTTTGTGGTATCATGTCGAAGGCTTTATTATAGCTATCCAATTGCCAATGCTTAGGTTTGTTTCCTTCCTACTGTTCTCATACCCTTTTGTCTATCAGGAGTGGTCTTTTGTTACCCTACACTTCCTTCTGCAGCCTTTCTGTTGGTGGGGGATGGGTGTTTGTCTCCTATAGGTAGTTGTATAGCCTTTCACGATGATACCTTGTTAGTAACTTCCACATTATTGGTAGGAGGTGATAGGCCTTTAAGATACTGGATATATTTCCCTTACTATTGTCTTTGGTACAAGGATGTTCTTCCTGTGGTCATCCATTATTATGATTATTATTTTTATTATTATTAGTTATTAATGTATTATTATTATTATTTAATCAGTGAGTCGTTTCTTTTCAAAGCGAGTTCGGAGAAAATAAAACAGCGTTGTAACACCATGACTCATCATGATTTATGCATACCTTTATGCATGAATAGCAAGATGCCATGAAATTGCCTAACAAGCCAATACGAATTAATCTGACCGTATAGAAATAATAGAAAAAAAATCAAAGCTACGCTAACATTTAGACCTAATAAGTGGAAATTAATTCTTATGTAAATTTAGAAATAGAATTAACCGTAAGTAAAAGTTTGTAAATGAAATGAATAGGGCAGAACATGTAAATAGGTTTTTCATCATATTTCTTATATTTTCAGTAAAATTTCTTGCTATGGTCAGCTGACCGAACTCCAAAGAATCACTGTCTTAGTTGATTTCATATTAGCTCATATTTAACCCACTTAGCTAATACAGTTAAGGTGTGTTGCGTTTATTTTTTATAAAATCATTTATTGTAAATAATAAATAATTCTTATTTTTTAAAAAAAAAAAAAAGTTGATAGAAGTATTATTTTGCAAATAATTTTAAAATATATATTTTTAATAATACTCTGATGAAATAAACATTCCATGACTTTTCATTTACATTTTATTTCTGATGATTTGCATTTCAAACTGAACTGGAAGCAGGAATATCTCATGATATGGCTTTTGATTGCACGTATTTGTGTTAGGAAACCCGAAATAGATGTTAACGTTAGTGATAGCTATTATTCTTAGCGTTGTATGTTGGAGAGCATTGTGATAATGCCGTTCTTGTGAGAGAGAGAGAGAGAGAGAGAGAGAGAGAAATTCTATTAGTTTAGTTATCTTTATCATTCATTTCATCTTTATCGTATACCACATTGCGGAATAAATTGCATTTTTACGTCGATAATTGGCTGCGTTTTATTAAGAGTCTTGTACGGTCAGAATGTAAAAGCATGTTAACTTTCCTTGCAATAACTGAATTAAAACAATATTTCATTTGAAGTCATTCAAGGCTTAAAGATTCACGCGTACAAACACACAAGACTGACAGGGCAGATGGCCTTCAAAGGGCTAAAGAGACAAGCAACGGATGAGAATTAATCTTCTGTTTTCTTTCTTCTACGTTAAAAAAAAAAGATCGAAGTGTGACGTGTTCTTTGGGAGCGAGAAGAAATAGCTTTCGATTTTGTTCGAAATCGTATTTTTTTATTATTATCATTATTATTTCTAGTTGGATTTTTTCTCTCTCTCTTTTCGGTCAGTGTGCCGAAGGACAGAAGATTTATCTCGTAAATTTGAGTCGAAGACGGGCGCAGTGTGAGCTAGCAAGGGGAATATATTACCTTTTATTTGAATTAAATTTAAGGTTGGGCATTGAAACGCGGCAAGAAGCTGGGTGGAGAAAAAGAAATGCGAAAGTATTCACAGAAGGAAATGTAATATCTTTTATCGGAATGAAATATGAGGATTGGTATGGAGGGTGCCTTCTAAGATGCAGGCCAAGGCCAAAGAAATAAAGATATTCAAGGTATAGCAAAGAAAAAGAAAAGAAAGGAAGTGAACGAGATGTGCTGGGCGAGGAGCCAGGCGAGGAAGAATAAAAGTCTTTAAAAAACAAGCGAGGTTGACGAGCAAAAACCAAACAAAAACAGAGGTGTTTTTGCAGGCAAGTAGTGTCTCTAGGAGTCCACTCGATAGTGGGAGGGTAAGTGAATTAATGACCGTATTATGACCCAAACACGGCGTAGGTGGAAGAAAAAATACAAGTCAAAGAAAATATATAGTCTCTATATGACTGGTATAGATGCATGACCGAACATTATCCAGGTTTCCGGTCTGTTTTTTTTTTATAAGCATGTGCACAAACACTCTGGTAACACATCAAGTAAAATTCAGAGACAATGTCACTGGGATTTCCGGAAACTATCTTATATATTTTTGTATTTATAAGGGTTTCATTATGCATATATGTATATACACACACACACACACACACACACTATATATATATATATTATATATATATATATATATATATGTATATATACGAAATTTGTTAGATATATATATATATATATATATATATATATATATATAATATATTATATATCACTTAGGCCTCGTGATGTGATGTGCAGTATGTTTGTCTCAGTTGATGTAAGATGTGAATTAGGTTATTCAACTGCAGTAGGATGCAAAAAGGCTAGATGGGGATCAAAAGGATAAAAATACATTCAGGAACCTTCTTCACAAGTTGGAAAGGTGTCTAGGTGGAGAAATTAAATTTGTAAAGGAGGCATGCATGTATGTGTATATGTATGCATAACTGGCAGATCTCATAGTAGTTTTTGTTTCATTTTTATCGTTGTTTAATAATGTTGTTGTTTTGTAGGTGATATGCAGGTTTCCAAATCAACCGTCAGCCACCTCATAAAGGCGAAATATTGCTTTGATCTTCTATTGTCTTGTTATCAAAACCAGAGAACAATAGTGAGAGCCACAGGTGTATTTTTCAGTTAAGAGCTGCTTCGCTTTGTAGAGCCTGGTTTAGAAGGTCACAGCCTTTAATTTTGTATGGATGTCACCTACAGACTTCAAGGTTTAGGTCTCAGATTTCGGATGTCTCCTTGCTTGGCAGCTGATGGTAGATTATCTCACTGGTAGGTAACGCTGAGTCGATTAATTCAGCTGCGTCTGCACCGTATAGTCTATGTTATTAAACAATTAAGATCCAGGGAATAAAGACATATACGTACGTATAATATATATGTATGTGATGTATATATATATATATATATATATATATATATATATATACATACACATATTTATATATATATATATATATATATATATATATATATTATATGTGTGTGTGTATAGTAAATATGTATGGCGCGGACATTACATCATACATACTACATACATACAATACATAACATACACACACACACACACACATATATATATATATATACTATATATATATATATATATATTATATATATTAAATATGGTGTGCATGTGCACCTTTTGTGTGTGTTTGCGGGTTTTGGTGTGTAATCTGACAACTAAATAAAGACGTTGTGCACATGGACGCACGGTGGCATGAAAAATGGAAAATCAGGAGGCTTGGGTAGTTCAAGTTTAATTTTATTATCAGTGAGAAATCACAGAGCACATGACATTACCGTATTTCACCATGATTGCCTGATCTTTTGATGTCGTCTAATAGAAAAGAAGATTAATTTATACATGAAAGTACTAAATTTATTGTCTGGTGCATTTATATAAAAGATTTTTGAGAATATGAAAATAATGAAGACACGAGTTTACCTAAGCTAATGGCGCGCCTTATGATGCATATATGCTTCAAATAATACATAAGAACAAGGGAAGTAACGCTGGAAATATTACAGAATTTATACACATTCCTAAATTCATGTTTACCGAAAAGAACATTAAATAAGCAGCTTTGCTTTAAGGGAACGAGTGTTTAATATTCGTAGGGAAATTTACACGCAAAGTCTACCGATTCGGTAGTCCTTAGTTCGATTCCCCGCTCTGCCGACGTGGAGTTAGAGGAATTCGTTTCTGGTTATTAGAAATTCATTTCTCCATATAAAGGGGTTCGGGTCCGACAATAAGCTGTAAGTCCCGTTGCTAGGTAACCATTTGGTTCAATGTTCCTAGCCACGTAAAAATATCTCATTCTTCGGGCCAGCCCTAGGAGAGCTGTTAATCAGCTCAGTGGTCTGGTTAAACTAAGATAGACTTTTTTACACGCAAAGTTTATCCTTACCTCCTTAGATAAAGATATTTTTAGTTCAGCAAGGCAAGGTAACAAAAGAGAGAGAGAGAGAGAGAGAGAGAGAGAGAGAGAGAGAGAGAGAGAGAGAATCTGTGTCACACTAAAAAAAGGAAAGATAATTAAGACAAGTAGCGGCCGGCTTCTTCAGAACAATGGTGAACATGCCGTTCTTTCGACAACGGATTTTTATTCGGTCGAAGAAACCACACGGAATCTCTCGCGAGCTGTAATGAAGTCGAGATGCTTGGATGTACGTCGTTGTTGCATGGAAATAACTTTGGAAAGTAAAGCATTCAAAACGCTTTTTCGTAGCCTAAGAAAATAAGGATTCAGCGTATAATAATAATAATAATAATAATAATAATAATAATAATAATAATAAAATAATAATAATAATAATAATAATAATAATAATAATAATGAGCATTTCAGTTGTATCTGCGTGTTAATTGAAGACTGAAAGTAAGGTAACTGATTAGAATTCATTTTTATTTTTTTTAACAAAATATGTTTTATAAAGAGTAATTAATAGCATCCCTATGATACTCGAGTCCATTATTTATTCACTAGAAGACCTATATCATTAAAAAGACGGTAATTTACGAGTGTTGAGACATTAGGTACCGTCCCGAAGCTCAAACCTTTTGACCTGTGTTCTACAGACTTAGAGGCCACTGGTGGACGGCGGCAAGTCTAAATGGGCAGTTGTTTTACTTGTAAAAATTTGTCTATATTATATATATATATATATATATATATATATAATATATATATATACCCATATATATATATATATATATATATATATATATATATATATATATATGTAAAACCCTTATGTAATATATAATTGTATATGATTTTATCTAAGCCGTTTGTAGTGAGAAACATTAGTGTGGAATCACTTAGTTTTTATATCGACAGCATCATTATAAATTCTTCAGCCAGTGAAAGTTCGTTAGATATATATGTATGTGTATGTAATGTATGTGTAAATCCTAATGAAATTAAGAAAAAAATTGAAATAAGAATACTTTGTGGTTAAAATATAATAAATAAATGTTGCAAAAGTGATGTGCAAAGAGACGTATTGTAAGCTTGAAAAATTAAAACAAAATAAACTTCGAAATTAAGCCAACTATATACTCCAGGGCTAGGCACGGACGAGTTTGAATATTAAATTCCGCGAGAAACACAATAGCAGTACATTGTGAGAGCCAAGTCGGGCTATGAAAAATGCATAATGCTGGGGGAAAAAAATAGCAATAACACATTTTACGCATATAACAACAGCTGCCCGTGTGAATCCCCAATTAGAACGTATTAAAAAGAGCAATAAAAGAATTATGGCATCATGTGTCTCGCTCGATCCTTTTTCATAACAACACGAAAAAACAACAATGACAGCAACGAGAACAAAAGGGCCATAAGCTTATAATAACCATCGGCTTCATTACCATCATCATAACGACCACCATTACGAGCAGTAAGGGCATCGCAGTCGTTGACATTATCATTTGGCGTAAACAAAAACAACGGGAAGAATGTTGGAGGTGGAAACCTATACGACGACGTCACACCACCCTCAACCACTTCATTGACCAAGGGACTCGATCGAGTTCTAAGCTTGAATGAAGCTCTAGAGCATCCACCTCCTCCTCCTCCTCCTCCTCCGTGAAGTTCTCAGAAGACACCAATAAAAAGACGCAGAAAAACAGAAGGGAGACAGAAAAAAAGGAAAAGAAAATCTCCATTCTTTGGGGCCAAAGACACAACTACAGAACCCGCTTGGATTTCCTTGTCTCTTAGTGGATTAGCGGTAAGGAAACCGGAGTATCCGATAGTCTCTTGAAACGCGATCCTGTCTCCTTCGTCTTGCAGCGAGAAGAAGATATGAAAGAAAAAAAAAGAGAAGATACTTCTAAAATTGGGAGAGTGAGTCATGAGTATACTAACGTTGATGATTAAAAGGAATGAATTTTTGTTACACGAAAAAAATTGGGAGGGTGAGTCATGAGTATACTAACGTTGATGATTAAAAGAAATTAATTTTTGTTACTCGAGAAATTAATCATCGTTAGTTGAAGGAAACCGTCAATTATTGAGAGAGAAAGAGGGAGATGGAAATATCACTAAATCTTTATGGTGTGAAAAATGTATTTTGAAAAGGCGTTAAATACAGAAGCCTATTTCATTCGCCGTTAACTTCCAGGCCATCACTAAAATAAAGATAACTGGGGTCTAACCGCGATAGCGTATCTTGCTGTGATGGGATACCCGATCCATCAACTTGAATTTAACTTTTCATGGCTACATAATGTAGTATATCGTGAAGTAGATGCCCATATAAATTCATAGTTTATCGTAGAGGCTTTTTCATAGCAGTTTTTATTCACATTGTCTTTCTGCATGTTGGGATATTTTGTAAGATGTCTTAAGAAGTCAGAAACAGAAGTTCTGACGCTTAAGCACGATTTTATAGAAAACAACCTTCAAGCCAAATCTCAGAATTTATGAGGTAGCAAAGAATTTTACGACATACCTTACTTGAGGTCGCTAGTATCATTATTATGCTGACATGCCGAGGTGTAGGCTGGTAAAGCAACGCAAATATAACGAATATTGAGGAAAAAACTTTAAAAAGCATTGCTTTTGATTCTGTTACCAATTAGCAACAGGTACAGAAGCATTTGAGGTAAATTATACGGACTAAGTATATATCACCCATTACAAACTTAAGTAAGCTTCCATATTTTATATTATTTGGATGAATGGATGTGCCAAGTAGTTCAAATGACCTCTTTTTTTTTAAATGGTCTTGCATTGCGTTTTGTAGCAGTATAAATAAGATCGTCAAACATACTGTAAACCATTTTTCAAGACGAAAAAATGCATTGTTGTCGTACTTCTAAAATTCAGTTGTAAAAAAATAATTCGGAAGGCTTAGGAGACAGATGCAAGGAAAATAAAGCAATAAAAGCGTTTATGGATCGAGAGGAAGGTTTCTCTTGGTAGTATTTATATTAAAAAAAAAAAGGCCTTAACCGTAATGTTGCCCACGATGATGATCACTGCTGTCATAACAGTTGCTCAATCTAGATGATTGAAGCTCAAGTTAGATCTTATAGATGTTGCAGTAATAAAGTATTGCATAATATGATATGATTCAGGATCGCTAAAGGGTACGTTGTCTCGTTAAAGGCAGAGGCAAAACCACCAGTTATATTTACCAAGCAGAGGTTGAGGCAAACTTCAATAAGAGAATATCGGCTTCATCTACAAGACACAAAAAACATTCACACAAAAAAAAGGCATCAGCTGATGTTCAGTTCTCCTTGAGTAAGCTACCGAGCAAATGAGTGTCGCTTAGATGGCTTTGACCTCAAGTGTGGGAGACCCCAGCCAGCTGCCCAATTAAGTGAGAGAGGGGACACTGTAGTGAACGTTAGGGTAGAGGAGGCCAGACCTTATTTGTATTTATTTTTAACCATTTGACGAATTCTGATGTCGGAGTACTACTGTGTGAAGATGGCTGGGTATAGCTTAAGCGTCTTCCAAAAATGACAGAAGGGAAGGGTGTGTAATAGCAGTCAGATGAAAAGATACATTGACGCAGAGTCACTGTCAGCTTTAGAAGTCGTATTTTCCGGTGTCAAATTACCCTAAAATCAGCATTGGAGCAAAGTCCGTTTTGCATAATATCCATCCACATATTTGAGTAAGCATTGCATACATACGACGAAGTAATTGTGTATATTTATTGATTCATACACCTCATTACAGTTTTCGTTACACAAACAAGGCGTGATTCGACCTCCAGCTTACTCGGGATTCGTGCAAGATTTTCCCCTCACACATAAGTTGTAAACATTATATTCCTAACTTAACGTGAAGTGGTCTTTGTTATTTATACTCATGCGTAGTACTACTCATACTAACAACAAGTATCAAATAAAAAGGACACAAATTAAACACGTTCATATATTTTCAGTTATAAGTGGAAACACAAAATAATTGAATACAAGCATAGCCTAAATTCATTACGCCAAATAAATTAAAACGTGCTTAAATCCGTGATCAAATAAAGCCTAATTTTACCAACGAAAATTAAAATAAATACGCTATATATATTTTATTAAAAATAATTTTTCTGTACTGCTTCACTTGCACATTTATTTTTTATATTTTCATTCTAATAGATAAATTGTAAATATCCTTTCCTAAAATTCCTGTCTCTTTAACTCAACGCGAAACACCTTTTTTTCTGAGCTTTTTAGGCTCATCCATAGACCTTTCCTCCTTCTCCTCCTCCTCCCTTCCCCCCGACCCCAACAACAACAAAGTAGTTTGTAGGCTTACTGCCCGAATAACCGAAAATTCATCAGGGGTCCAGCGATGACAGGTTGACCGATAGAAAAATTTACATTGTTAAAACTTTAGGACTAGAAAGCAGTACATGAAGTGCAGAGGCTCTGAACTCAATTTATAACAGGATTCATTCAGCTGTCCTTAAGAATATTGTTATCTTTTTCTTCTTCCATGTTTCTCGAAATCTTTTTATGTATCTTCTTAAGATAAGCCTTTTAATTTATTCATTCGCTTTCACGGCAATACCAAATGTTAATGTGCTGAGTAGTATGAATGACCCTTTGAAATGCTCAAGTAGTGCTTTAACGGCGCTCACGTAGAGTTGATGATAATATTATGTTAATAAGCTAAAATCCAAAGAGATTAAGAAACTAGGAACAGCTTCATGAAAAGCAGGCTTTCGTCACTGGAGTTCGACGGAGGTTTAAAATGAATTTCCAGGAAATAGGACGCCTTTATAGGAAAGAGGCTAGGAGCGTTTTATGAGCTGTTTTGTTAATTTAGTGGCTTTAATCGAAAGTCTCATCGGAAATCCCCGTAGGTGGAATAGTGCCGTCAGTGCACCTCACGTGGTACACTGTAGGCATTACTTGAGGGCCTTTGCAGCGTCCCTTCGCCCCTAGCTACAAGCTGCAACGCCTTTCATTCTTTTTTTTACTGTACCTCTTTTCATATTCTCTTCCTTCCATCCGACTTTCCTCCTTCTCTTACAATTGTTTCAATGTGCAACTGCGAGGTTTTCCTCCTGTTACATCTCTCAAGCCTTCTTTGCTGTCAATTTCCCTTTCAGCTCTGAATGGCCTCGTAGGTCCCTGCGTTTGGCCCTTGGGCTAAATTTCACATTCAATTTAATTCTCATCGGAAATACACCGGTCCATTGTTATGGGGAATCCAACACCGTCTGAGTAAGATTCGGCGCCACAGGATCGAATGTTTCGTGAAAGGAAATCTGACAGAGAAACAGCTGAGCGTCGAATGTTGTCCCTGAAACCAAACGCTATGATATCCGTCGGACTCTGCGATAACCGTCCGTCTATCTAGCCGACGGCTGAATGGTGTTATCCATCTACATAACTCGTGCAGATTGATGGCACTCTGTTGGATGTGCAGCCCTGCTGGCGTCCAGAATCATCAATCTACGATGTAAAGGCTTCTCAGATGCTGTCCTTATGTTAACAGAATGAAATGCTAACAATTTATTGTTTATGGTTCAGTCGCTTTGCATTTTCGTTTTTGACAAGTAAAACCCCAGGAGTCTTATCGATACTGTCTTGCTGCAAGACTTTTACGCACTCTCTCTCTCTCTCTCTCTCTCTCTCTCTCTCTATCTCCCTCCTCGTCCACCGCCCCCATCCCCCCTCTCTCTCTCTCTCCCGCCGTCGTCAATTCGCCCTCTCTCTCTCTCTCTCTCTCTCTCTCTCCCCTAATGTAGTGATTACAAATCAATGCTGCAGAGCAAACTTTATTGCAAACAAAATACGCGAAGGCATTACAAAAATATAATACTAAAAAGTAAACACAAAGGCTGCCATATTAAAATTGAAAGATGGAAAGAAGAGTCTTATGGCAAAAATGGTCTTAACTTTCCCTCCAAGTGAATATTGCAAATTGGCTGCATAAAAGACGTTCATTATAATAGAGATCGATGAATCTTTCATCCGGCGCAAGTTGTTAGCAATATTTTTCGTTGGGGCTTCTTGAAAGGACGGCAGATGATGGGCCAGCAATAAAGTCTAGAGTTCCCCAATACTTTTCGATTCTAATGATCACTCGACGGCGACGGTTGCTTTTGCAAATGTCGTTTTGTTTTGTCCTAACAGATTATTTTTCTCTTGAGAAACGATCTCCAGGTATTAAGAATTGATTAAACGTACTCGCCAGTCGCATCGATCTGATTTTTAATTGTTTTTTTTTATTATATTTTGCACAAAACTTTTCAAGAGATTTTGGCAATGCAGTGTATTTTAAAACTTACAAAATCAAGTTATTTTGTCTTAAGGGTTCATGAACAGACGTTCCCGCAGTCCAGAGAAGGAAGAAGGAATTACTACGAAGTCAGACGGGAAAAGAAAGCGAAATATTGAAAGGGAAAAGACTAAGGGAAGCCCATTAGCTTTATTGCATGCGCCCCCCCTCCCGCAATCCACCCTCCTCCCCAACCAGACATCACTTGTTGCTTTTTTGCTTATATAGCTTTTTGGTGAATATAGTCGTCAAATATGGGGAAGAAAAAATATTTTGAAATTATTTTGACTAAGATGAGAAATGGTAAAAAATCACTCTTAATCCCGCTGTCGATGAATTGCTCCTGAATTGGTGTTAAATATTTTAGAAATTGAATTCCGGTAGATTGCCCAAAATGTTAAGAAAAAAGTACGTATCAGTCGTGTTGTTCTTTCAACTTTTAAATGTAAAAACCTTTCAAGGATATGATTATATTACAGACACTGCATTACAAACAAATGCTTACTACAGCAGCAGCTTATTTGCCGAAGAATGGACACAACACTTTTCAGGATTTATTTCACGAATAATTTACGGTCAGGTTTTGCTGTAGCCAAAAAGAGAGATCACTCTCATAATTAATGAAAACAAAAGAAAGTTACCTGATCTGTCTCACTTCAAAAAAAGTGAAAAATTTACTTGGAACTGCACACCCTTTATTCATCATTTTCTAGGTCTTAGAACGTAATTTGAACAAGTATCTTGTATAATAATGTTCCTCTTAAAAATGTAATTCTTGAAGCATTCTGTGTTACCTTTGTCCGAGAAAATGTCATATACAGAGGCTTTGGAATTTCAAATGAAATCTATTCAGTGACCGGATTTACATACAAACGGATAACAGGAAATTGTTTAAAAATGAAATCTCCTGCACTTCTTTCAGTTAACCGGATAGTTCGATTAAATCGAATCTGAAGCAACTGGCATACTGATTGAGACACTACTGTGGTCAGATGGTCTCTTAAATTTGTTTTCTTCATACTAATTAAGGCACACGAAGTTCCGATAGGTTATGTCTTTTAAACATTCTTAGTCGCGGTTATTCATTCAGTATTTTGGCCGTGTTTGGTTTTGCCTTTTCAAGTCCAAACGCAAGTCATATGATAGATTGTAAGCTGAGTAGATGAACATTCACAGATATTTGTTTAGATTAAGATTACCATTACTAGGAGCTTCTTACACGTACTCTGCTATTTAGATGTGCTAGCTCATAAGAGAAAATGGTCGCTTCCTAATTTCCTTAACATTCCATCCCATAGGGTAATACAGACGTTTCGAAAGTTGACTGTTTATTCTTCAAAACTGTTTTGTTACTGGAAATTGATTTTTAAAGGACAAGTATGTATGTATGTCTTTGTGTGTATGTATTATTTATGTATATATGTATCTGTTTACTCTTCAGAACGGTTTTATAACTGGAAATAAATTTTTTATAAAAGACATAAATACGAATGTATGTATGTATGTATGTATGTAAGCGGTTATTCCCCAAAACGGGCATATTACTGGAAATTAATTTATCAAAAGACATAAATATGTAGGTGTGTATGTGTTTATTTTCCAAAACGGTTTTATTTCTTGAAATTTATTTTCAAGAGACATAGTTATGTCTGTCTGTTTATCTTTATGTATGAATGTATGTATGTATGTATGTATGCATGTACGTCGGACAAAAAAAAATGGCCAAGACCCTCTTAGGAGAGGAGAGGCGTTAACTAATAAAACTGAAAGCTGCTTCACCAATGTATCGAGAATCATGTAAATGGATTTTGGAGGCAGTTTCTCAAGTCAGGCAGGCAGTTCTCGATGTCTGCTTGAAGAATATATGATAATTCGAAGCAATAAACCAGCAAGCGCGATTGCCAATGAACGTAAAACATCGTGGATTTTTCGGTTCCAGTGCCAAGTCGGGAGTTTAGTGTGCACTGCTGAGTTTATGCGACGAGAGGGCTGTCAGGTGGACCGAAATAATCATATCTTTTCAAGTGAGGTACCGGACGGGTTTTTAAAAAGATTTGTCGGGCGTTGAAGTCTTCGTTTTGGGGGAATGTTTACGATCAAAACAGCTGCAGCACCAGCAGCAGTAATAACAGCAACAGCAACGAAGACAATGATGAAGATGAAATGCTAACGTGATGGGAATCAAAGACATATAGGGGTACCAGGTAATTCGTATCTTTCAAATAAGAAAGACAATGAACAGGACCCTAGAACACGGAAAAAACAATGAAAGAATATCGAAGTATTTCCTACAAGCTGTGACAATAAGTCACCTGCCAACAGAATCACAACTTTTACACAAAATTACGGTGTTGAGAGAATGTTAATAATGGAAACAAATTCCAGTCTAATTGATATGATTTTTGCAACGCTAAAAATGTGACGAAATGAAGGTAAGAGAGACTGCCTTTCCTTTGGCGTGTCAACGTTCTGAATCAACTAGAGAGAAAATAATAGATTTTAAAGACGGAGAAAAATATATATCATATATATATTATACACACACACTATAAAAGAGAGGGGGGGGGGGCAGCATAAAATGATTCCGATAATATCTTTACAAAGTAGAAATGGAAGAATTTGTTTAAGAATAATGCAAGGAATTGCATTAAAGAGAGCAAGAATTATGATGCATCCCTTTATCGCCTGCACATCCTCAGAACTATGGCTATCAGAAAATATCATCTCTACTGTACAACGACGAACAATAGAAAGAGAACATAAAGGGCTCGGAGGAATAATGCGATAAAAGTCCCCCTTTGCGTCTTGAATATTTAATCCAACTTTAGAAAATGCAGCGACTGAGAGACCACCGTGAATAACGACTCAAACAAAAAAGCCCCCCCCCCCCACCCCCCCCCCCCCCCCCCCCCTTTTTTTTTTTTTTTTTTTCCATTTAAGTTTTCTTTTTCTTTAATTAAGTCATAAAGAACACAAAATCTATATCGAGATTTTTGAGCGGTTTCTAATAATCTGATTTATAGCCATACTTATTTGAGCTTCTAGAGCCTCAGTGGCGTGGTTGGTATGGTTTTTTCCTGCCACCTCGGTGGCCGCGAGTTCGATTCTCGGGCATTCCATTGAGGGGTCAGAGATGTGTGTTTCTGGTGATAGAAGTTCACTCTCGACGTGGTTCGGAAGTCACGTAAAGCCGTTGGTCCCGTTGCTGAATAACCACTGGTTCCATGAAACGTAAAAACACCATACAAACAAACAAACTTGGGCTTCTATCATTATTGCGAAGTCTGTGCTACTCACTTTCATTATTATGTATTCCTTTTTCTTTCATAACATCCTTAGACAATTTTAAAGCCTAAAAATAATAATGTTAAGGAACGGCAGATGAGACTCACGAAAATGAATTGCACTATTATTATTATTATTATTATTATTATTATTATTATTATTATTATTATTATTAGCCAAGTTGCTACCCTAATTCGTAAAGCTAAATGCTACATAGCTCAGGGCTCCAATAGTGGAATAAATTTATAATTACTTTTAAACTATTTAGGAGAAATAAGTTATAACAGATACCGCTCTGGTAAACGGATGATGTACAGCCAGTGACGAGAGCATTGACGTAATGTTCATAAATTGGGTCAAAGTCAGTAACGAACAAACATATAAAGCAATTCAGTTTCGCAAATTTGTTGATTTTAGAATGGAGTGACCCACTTGCTAGTTGGACTCACGATTCTGAGCGCTGAATTATTTTTTGAAATACCAAGTTCAAAAGTTTCGTCGTCTTTGCCACTGACTAAATATTACAGGTACACACTTGAATGTTATTTTGAGAATCTAGGCTCAGCAGTTTAATCCTCTTAAGATAGGAGATTTTTTTATGATTTTTTTCTGATTTGGCAATGGGAGATGAAACTCAGAACTTGTAAGAAAGTAAAGTTTATTTTGTTGCTTAGAAGATTCATTGTACATAAATTCATCCATCCATATGATAATTCATCGTAGTTTATTATTATAGTGGTATTTTAACCAGGTAGCTCGGTCGACAATCTTAACTTTTTCAGGTTTCCAATTTAAAAAATCTCACCCAGTAAATTTTTTGTCAAAGACGGGGCAGTATTGATTTTAAAGACAAATTAAGTGTAAAAGCGGATAAAATGTAAATATTGTGCAATTTGGACAAGAAATTGAAGTACAGGCTAGCTGAAGACAATGCAAAAATAATACTAATAATAAAACACTGAGCATCAACAATAAGCTGCATAGGCTTAGGAAAAAATAAAAGCAAATTTATCTATCGATAATATACTTGTAGAGATCATGTAAAAGACGTCTAAAATATCATGCATAGGTAAGCGTAATTCCAAATGTTAATAAAGATTTAATGCAATATATTGTTCGAAAACGAATGATGACGGATGTCGCAAACGTCTGGAAATATTTCTCTTTTTCTGCCTTTATATAATCCGTCTGTCAACTCTGTTATTAAATAATTTTGGAAGGAAGATTGATTTCTCCTTGTCACATATACTGTTCAAAGTATTGAAGTTGTAAGCCATTCATTAAAATGAAGAAACTTTCGTAAAAAAAAAAGATATACACTACTAAATATGAATAAAAAAAAAAACATGCACATGAACTAAAAGCAGTGACATCGTAGTTCACTCTACCCAGACGTTACATGATGATGGCAATATATTTAAAGTGACAGCGCCAATCAAAACAGCTCATGTGGTAGTTGTGGGTGTTCTTTGCCCTGTCTTGGCACGTTGAAATGTAAGGCATCGTGCCCATGCCCATATATCTCTGTAGACAGAACGATGGACTCCTAGGAATAAGGTTACAGTGTTCTTGTTGACATGGCTAACACTTGCAGTCACCAGCCTTCATGTGGAGGATTTCTTGGCTGGCTAGAAAATTTTCCATGAAGGGAGATGTGCTGATTATTATTATTATTATTATTATTATTATTATTATTATTATTATTATTATTATTATTATTATTATTATTATTATTATTAATGATCATAATAAAAAGGAGGCAGGTTCGTCGTCAAGTCAGGAGAAAAGTTTGCTAACACTTACTTTCTTTTGCAGTAATCCTACACCAACGCTTTTATAAAAATGATTATGAATACGAGTGAAATACAAGAATAATATTTATCTTGACAATGAAAACTACTCATGGTTAAATTGAAGAGCGAATCGCTGAAGAGAGAGAGAGAGAGAGAGAGAGAGAGAGAGAGAGAGAGAGAGAGAGAGAGAGAGAGAACTATTCGACCTAATCATTACAATAAACCTGTTCACAATTCACGTCATGTCAGCTGATTCTTGTATAACCAATTTTTATAGCGTATTAAAAAAGAAGAGAAGGAGAAAAACTAATGATTTTGATTATTATAAAAGAATATTTTAGACCACCATCTAGAGCTGATAATTGCTTTGACGTTATCAATACTAGCACTGGCACCGGCAGACAACGCGAACGCTTAAGGCATGTGATACACATTGCAAGACACACACAGACACAGACAGACACACAGGCAGCTTTCGCTCGGGGCTCGAATTACTAAATATAAAAGCAGCGGAAACTAGTTTTTGTCCGGGTGTCTTGTTGCCAAGATGAGTAGATCGATAGGAAGAAACTGCTACTATTTCACTCTAATGAACATTCGGGCTTGTGTGCTTGTAGGGACATAATGGACCGTCATTAGCGAAATTGAACCTTTGGAGGAAGAAGAGAGCCCCGTTTGTTAAGGGCAGCGTCTTCCTCTAACCCCCCCGCCCCCCTCCCGAAAGGAGGAGAGGGGTGGGGAGGCGGAAGAGGAGGAGGAGTTGTGTAATCATGGAAATTCCTAAAGATGCCACGCTCTGGAGTTGCTTTTTTCTTTTTCTTTTTCACTGCTTGGGCTTTACTCGCCTCCAATTAGAAAGGGAGCGCTCTCTCTCTCTCTCTCTCTCTCTCTCTCTCTCTCTCTCTCTCTCTCTCTCGGCATGCAATAGGAAACACAGACACGAACTGTAACATGTACCCATAATGACACACTTTTGATGCACAAGGTCAGTATATATATTATATATATATATATCAATATATATATATATATATATATATATATATATAGAGAGAGAGAGAGAAGAGAGATAGAGAGAGAGAAGAGAGAGAGAGAGAGAGAGAGAGAGAGAGAGAGAGAAGAAAGAGAATTATATATATAGGTGTGTGTGTTTATACATATACACAATATACAACACACAGATATATATATATATATATATATATATATATATCTGTGTGTGTGTATATGTATACATATGTTATATACATATACTTGTATAAACACACACACCTATATATATAATTCTCTCTCTCTCTCTCTCTCTCTCTCTCTCTCTCTCTCTCTCTCTCTCTCTCTCTATATATATATTATATATATATATATATATATATATATATATATATATATATATCTGTGTGTGTATGTGTTTATCCATAAAGTTTTCATTGTATGCATATGAGAATGAAATATGCATGAGTGTTTGTTGGATTTATGCATATGCTATGGGTGTATTAGAATAAATAATTGTATTTTATGCCCTGTACACATAAATTCCAAATCGAACATAAATTCGATATGGCATTATAAAGGACGTATATCACCCGCACAAAGAACCACATTTCCGAAAAGGGCAAATCACCCGAAGTATCGAAGACGAGAAGATCCACCTATCTAAAAATACTTTTCGTCTTCTGATTAGCTTTTGCGATATCAAGTGGGAGACAAGTTCCCTTATTGGTCAAACCTGCCGGTGTAAATCCGGGGCTCTAATCAGTACTTAATTCGGATGGCCCTCTATGTCGCCCTGACCCGACGCCGTTGTGGACTTCGCTTGGTCCCGCTTACAAAGGGACGAAAAAAAAAAAAAAAAAAAAAAAATTGGTGTTGAAGAAAAAAAATTCAGTATCGCACCGACCCCGTGGCGCCAAGTCTCATGCGCGGTTGACTGGTTAAACTGGATTGCGTGATTTTGCTGGAGTGGTCTCCTGTCTCTGGGGTAACTTAAAAAATCGTTTATGAAGATTTCTGCAAAAGAATTGTGAGACAATTCATCATAAAGGTGAGATAAGTAGTGGTGAAGAAAATGCTGTCAAAAGACGTCTTATCTGTTTGATCGTCTGTTAAAAATTTTATGGCATTTGTAGCATTCTACGGAGAAAACTTTATTATTTGTTAGACATTGGTTAGACAAAGCGGATAAGCGTTTGCTTGTCCTTGTCAGAACCTTACATGCAATGTAGAGCTGCAGTGTGTGGGATGATTTGTGGGGGGAGGAGGGTGTTGCTGAATTACAAAGAAAAAAAAAAGGTTTGGTTTCACTTGGTATTGAGCATCTGACCTGCAGTTGAGGAAAGAAAACGACAAGAAAAGAGCCAAGTAGGGTAAAACACATCTCTTTTGAAAAGTACCTTAATTTAATCCACTTGCATTATTCTACTTTCATAGGAAACCATTTAATGGAAATAAATGCCAGTGGATCATCGAAAGCTATCCAGCAAATGAAGCTAATCGCTCCTTTGATATAAGTTAGGTTCCGTTTTACCCAACGGACCAGAACCGACTCGTAATGCAATTATTGACGAAAGCTCCCGTGAAGACTTCATAATTGAATTTGGAAATACCCGTCAAAGGCAAATCAAAGGCTGCACACGATGACAATGATTAGGCCACTCAGCCAGGTAAAAGATAATGATACCTCCCCGAAGGACCTGTTCAAGGGAAGAGGAAGCCTAGCTTGTAAAAAGTAGATAAAAGTGTTTCTAGAGCTCTAATGAACATAAAAATAAATATATAAATAAATTGTATAATGATAGTGTTTCTGGAGATCCATTCTTCAAGTTTGGGTCTCATGAGGACTGGTTCATGGTGATAATGCAATGTCCTAAGTAGAACAGGCTGATGCTGGCATGTAGAGGGCTTTCTAAAATTTGATACTTAGGTGATCTTCCAGAGAAGTTGTCTTGTTTACAGAAGTAGAAACAAAATTGATATTAAAGCGACGATGCGCAATCCTCCTTTCGACTAAATTATTTCATGGCAAGTTACCATGTCCACCAGAACACTATTAGAATTAGTGTTGGGAACCTCAAACCTGCGTAATGTGGAGTCAAGCAGAGTAAAGTAACGTAACACGACTCTGTTTGCGCAGTGGGACACCATTTCTGGAACATGCAAATCTCACAGCCATTGAAGTGTAGTTTTTTTGTTTTTTTTTTTTTTTTTTTGTTTTTTTTTTTTTTTTTGTTTTTTTTTTTTTTTTTTTTTTTTTTTTTTTTACTGAACGTTATGGCAAATTGAAAGTCTGGCAAGTGATATCGAGGGTTCTTCCGAGATATTAAGTGGGCTGTTCAGGAAAAGTTATTTGCCGTTCGACATGTAATCTATTCATGCGTTACACCCGAACAAAGCATGGATGCAGCAAAAAGAAAAAGAAGAATATATATATATATACTATTAATACTATTATATATATATAGAGAGAGAGAGAGAGGAAGAGAGAGAGAGAGAGAGAGAGATGAGACGAGAGAGAGAGAGAGAGAGAGAGAGAGAGAGAGAGAGAGAGAGAGAGAGGGGGGGGGGCTATGTATTACCAATATATGTGTGTGTGTGTGTGTATAGATAATATAGGGAATTAACGACTAACGTGCTAACGTGTATATGTATACATATGTATATATATATATATATATATAATATATATATATATATGATAAATAGATAGAGAAATATATAGGTAATATTCACTATGAGGAAAATAACACATTGGTCACTTATGTTGCTGCTTTAACAGCCAAATCAAAATTTATCTCATCACAGAAAATATTCAAGTCGAAGCAACAGAGCACTACACTTGCGCCTCTTTCTTTACACCCTTAACAAGATATCGGATTACAAACATTTTGTCTTCAGCATGTATGAAGAATATTTCTTCCTCGCCTTAGAAAGAAGGGAATTTATGTTCTTGTTGAGATTCTGCCCTCTGTTTGATCTCGTAAGTTGTAGTTATACTATCAATATCTTCATAATCATCATCATCATCATCAGTCTACACGTCGAGGAGCACCATAACAAGAATTTCAGTGATGACGCTAATTAGCTTTGAATTACTTTCACTTAGCTCTGTGGGCTCTTCAGATAATTAGGAGACATATCCTTAGTTGTAGTGATAATTTACATCACATTTACAATTTTACCATCAGTGTTTACAATGAAATAGTGTGATTTTTGCTTATTTTTTTCATTTCAGAATACTTTGCGAGTTTTACCTGACATATTCCGATGGAAAATTTTAACAGTATTTTTAAAGTAACGGCGCGATAGTTCGAGATTGCGCGTGAAAACGAGTTCTCTTAACAGTGAAGTAAGGTAGAAAGTCAGGAGCTCTTTACGTTAAGAAGGCCGTTTATTTTAAAGTATACGTACATGTATGCATATAAAAACGTAGTGTGTGTATGTAATGTGTACATACATGCACACACATGTATGTATATATATATATATATATATATATATATATATATATATATATATATATATATATATACATACCTCTAAGTGTATTTTCTGTCTCCTTGATAAAAATGTTCTTAGTTGAATAGACGGTGCCAAATCCGAATCCCTTAAGAGATAAGGATGACGTGTGGGTCTGTCCAGATGAATTGCGATTAACTTGGTAGCGATAGTGGTTTCTCCCTGGTCAAAGTCAAGTGTCATACCGCTTATTTGGAGCAACGTCCGAGAGAGATAACCAGCTAGCTTCGGGAACACTTGATCCCACAATAATTCACCACTGCCACTGATCCTTATATGCTGCTCAAGATTCGACCTCTTCTTTGACAAATACAAGGGTCGAATCCTGTATAGAAAATGTTGTGTAGGATTTGTACTATCTCCTCTCTTGACAAATACTAGGCCCGAGCTCTTCGCAGAGAGTGCTGTATCGGTTCTGAGTGGCTCCTATGTCAGACACTCGGACTGAATTCCCTGCAGGAAATGTAATACAAGTTTTTTAATGTCTTTCTTCAAATGATCCTAACTTTCTTCTTTGACAAACTACGAAGATGGATGCAGCTGCTGTTGCTTATCTGACGAGAGAAGCGATGGTTCTTTTTTTTTTTATTAAACTTTTTCGTTTCTTCACAAACTGGAATGATGTGGATTTTTGTACATTTCCTTGTCGCCTGATATACTCGTCATTGCTTTGCTTCCTTACTGGCGGTGACAGAATTTTCACTTGAATGTCTCCTGACAAACGAAAACTTATTGAAAGAAAGAAAATTAAAATTAGTCGCGGCAACTCCTCTGGCTTATTACTTGTTATCATCTGACTCATGGTTTACGTGGGCAGAGATTGGCTGTTGTACTTTCATAATGCTCTCGTATATATTGATTTCTTCTGTATCTGTTTACAAAAGGAAAAAAAGTTAGGGCGAAGTTAGATTTTAGATCATAGGGCATTAAAACTAAACTGGAAAATTTTTCAAAATTTTAATACTTTCTGAAAAGAATTTTCTTGAGTTGTAACACTAAAAATATCTGTTTACTTTCACAAGGATTAAAAAAAAAAAAAAAAAAATCTAGAGGGCAAAGCCATCCGCCAGTAAGTTCATTTACACTACCGCCAACAAAAATGACTTGTATGGGTATTTTGGAGGATCGTACAAAGCAGCAGAACCACTAACACCATTAAAAACGTCGCCACCACCAGCTCCAACAATATATGTGTATTGGAATATTTTGGTGAAGATTGGCTGTATCTCTACCACCCCTCCACGTCCCATTTACTACCAAATACAGCATTACTCGGTTATGTCCGCAAGAGTTGCAAAGCCATTTAACCTTTGTTTCCACCGTCATTACCACTGTCCTCAACTTGAACTGTAAGTGTACCTTTGTGTTGTTCCCATAAAAATTTACGTTGCAGGGCCAACAATACACTACCAGTGACCATAACAGAAACGGCTGTACCAACAGTAACATATACATTATTGGTCCCGGATAAGCAATAAAATAGGAACGGGAGCATAGACGGTGATTTTACGGGAAACCATGACGTTGAACGACGCTAACTTTTCCGGAATTACCGAAACTCGGGGAACTTGAGATTAATTTACAGACTTGGTTAGGAGTTTCATCATGCAAAAGAATGTTCGCTCTCTTCAAAAGTTGAGTTGGATGAGATGCATCATACGAGATCGACGTTTTCGGAAATTTCTACTTTAAATTGTATTTGGCGTTAAATTTTCGTTAAAAGTGGTCGATATAATAACTGTCATTTTAATTTTAATTACTTAATTGTTTGTCACATAAAAAAAAACAACTTTTGAAAGGTTAACGAGACTGAACCTGTAAATGAAATACAAATAAAACTTCATCTGTTTACGTGTGGTATAATATTTGAATGCAAATAAGTCCACGATCTTGGGACTGATTCACCGAAGAAGTTTTATTTAAAAACAGAAAGTTGAAAACCAGCTGGAAGCTAATTATGAAATCATTTACAAAACCTAAAATACAATATCTCACATGACAATGACGGATCGTTCATGAATCTCAATAATATTCAACTTCGATTATTTTTCGATGTCTTTCTTTATATAAATGTTCTGGAAATGTCATCAAGCTCAAGGAACTATTTATCATCTGGCACGACAAGAAAAAACTGTTGCTTTCCCTCGCGAGCTGCTACAGCTTCCTCTTTAGTGTCTCGTTCTCCAATTACCTGACATTTTATACCTCAAATCTCGCTTCCGCGTCGCCAGCAGTAATGAAGGTATCAGTATATCCGACACAATTTCCGTGAGGCGAAAGTATCTTTTTTACAGAATTTAGAGCAATGAGTGTGGGTTAGTTAAATATAAATTAAATACGGATTCTGTTTGCTCTCTTCTTATTTACGGGGACATTGATGCTGTATTTTTTTTTAAATTAAGAAAGGTGTTTTCTTTCTTCTTAGAAGGTTTTCTTGATGTGGCTGCTTTAGGTATAAGCATAAAATTGCAACGTACGCTTACGGTTAGAAAATCATTATTTCATTTCTTCCCCTCCATTTACTTTACTCTTACCTTAAGTTCTTCGTACTTTGAATTTTTCACTTCATTTTTCCTTCTACCTTCCCGCAACTTACTTCCTATTCCTTCTCTTTTCCCATCTTCTCAGTTATACGCAGCGCAAAATTAATTCAAGAAGAAACGTGCCATGAGAATCGGAAGAGTAGAAATAGGACTTCTAACAGAAAACCCTTTTAAAGATTTATCTCTTCCTTTGGAGGGACGCCGAACCTACATTCTATTTCACGTTAATAGTTAGATATACTATTTTCCGTTCCGTCCAATTTCAACCGTAATTGGAGAGAGAGAGAGAGAGAGAGAGAGAGAGAGAGAGAGAGAGAGAGGAGAGACGTTGCCACAGGTACATATCATCCTTCCTAGTATTTTCGAGGCTCAAAGTCATCGAGGAAGAATTAGTTTCCCATCCAAACACTCGAAACATCAGACGACTCTATTGGTAATATTCGAGATGGGTTAAGAGGAGGGAGAGGAGGGAAGGTACGGAAAAGTGGAAGGAAAAAGGAGGAGAGAAAGGCAGAGTAAAAAGAGTATTAATAAAAGAACGAACAGTAGATGGAACGGAGAAAAGAAATACTGTAAAAGAATAAGAAGGAACAGCAGGAAGAACGAGTAGAAAAAATGAGTGTAAAGGGGAACTGGATAGTGAAAAGACGGAGGAAAAAGAGAGAAGAGGAAGAAGAAAAAGTTGAGGTGGAGGAAGCAGAAAAGAGGAAAAAAATAGAAATGGACGTTAGGAAGCGGAGAATGTATTTGATATTCATGAACTGCTCATCTCCAGAAATGCAAGAACACACGAAGATTTTATCCATAGGGCCATCGAAAGGGGGTTCCTCGGGAGTGAGATGCTGTTGATGGTCTGTTTGGCATCAGGGGAATCCCCGATGAATCTTTCATGTATTGCTTTGCATGAGGAGGATTGAGGAAACTCGTAAACCAACTCCCTTTATTTCTGTTGTAACGTTGCAGTGAATTTGCTGTGTTGTGAAATGTCTGGCCTGTATGGCACTAGGCTGTAACATGTTATAATCCATGATTGAACTAAGAAATATAACTGTACTTTTATTGGTTAGAAGGAAAGAAATTTAATTCAGGTGGCTGTCAAGCGTATTCCTTGCTGTAGTTATCCATAGCAAGACGGGTTTCTTATTCATTTTGCTGCAATATGAAGCGAAGTAATTCGGGCGTAGAATCTTGTGTGCCAAGGTTTTAAAAGCGATGTATTGTTGATGGTTTTGTTCCTTGTTTATGACATTTCCTCTTTATTTGTAGAATATCAAAGAATGGTGACAGTGCAGAATATGTAAAGGGGTTCAAGAAGAGATTGATTATTCTAGAAATACAAACGTAGTGTATAAATCTAGGACAGAGTTTCAAAGGAAGATGAATAATCTGAGAGTTTAGAAAATGATAGAGTTCTACAGGGAGGATAGCTCGAAGGGTTCCGAGAAAGAATGCATAGTTTCACAGAAAGGGTAAATATAGGAGTTTACAGAAGAATTGGACTTCCACTGGACATAACAAAACCGGGATACGTGAAGAATAATGAAGTTCCAGAGGAAAGATGACTACATATGTGATTAAGGAATAAGAAGGAAAGTCTCTCAATAGGAAATTAATCAGGATGACTGACTCTCAAATTCATGACTAAGAAAAGTGATTTGTGAAGGTCCAGCAGGAATCTTTCACAGTAAAATGGATTTTACATCCAGAAAAAGGAATATCAGCAATGTTCTATGTGGTACAGAAGTGTTTTTTCGACAGTGAAATCATGAGTCACATAAAAAAAATTAATACATTATTCACAGTTTTCTAGCCTCTTTGGCAACTGCATCCGATCTTAATGTGCAATGAGGTGAAAGAGCCAGATATTCACACTGTCGCAAAGTTAGTTACATACAGGTACAAAGGAAGGAAACTTTGATAATCTAACAAATAGAGGAATGGAATTATTTATTTTCCCAAATAACTAGCTAAACTGCCTAAGCCTGGAACTACAGTCTTATAGCATCATCTCTGGTTTAAACACTTATATAAGCATATACAGAATCTACTATAGTAGATTCACATCAGCCGTGCATCTGATGTCTAGGCCAGTCCCTTACGATGCTCCTGATTGGTTGTTGATAAGCCAATCACAGTGCTGGAAACTCTGTCTCTCTCGAGAGAGTTCACATAGGCAGGATGTATGTTCCACCTCTCCTAAGGAATACGTCTTTCAAAAGCATCCCTCAGGAGAAGTGGAGCATATATCCAGCCTATGGGAACTCTCGAGAGAGACTAAGAGTTTTCAGACCTGTGATTAGCTTATCAACAGCCAATCGGGACCGTCGTAAGGAACTGGCCTAGACATCAGATGCACGGGTGATGTGAATCTACTATAGTCACTTTTTACCACCGGATACGTATGTAGTTAGTTAGTTGTAATAGCCATAATGTCCTCTTAACTTCACGAATTCTTCACATTCTTTGGATGCGCTTGCCACTACGAAGCCTTATAACAAAATGCAAGAAATAGAAGTAATGCTGATGTCCGGTAGCAGGAATCGAACCCGCATCTCCAGTAAACAGAACGAGGTCACGCTGCCGGCCTGGCCACATAACCCCTAAACTTTGAGACGTCCTCCAACACTTTCTGGATAGGCGTATAGCATGGCATGTTAGTGCGTATTCATTGAAAGATCACACTCTTTGATTCGATTTTTGCCACAGTAAGTGGAATTGTGGAATTCACTCATTTAAGCTCCTCACAGATCCCAAGTTTGTAGTAATAAGCGTATCCAAAGAGTGCGAGGAAGATAGGTAATTACTTGAGAGTTTATCTTGGCAATTAAAAATACATATACATGTGGCAGAAGTATTCGGTAAAGTGTACTTATATATATATATATATATAGATATATATATATATATATATATATATATATATATATATATAGAGAGAGAGAGAGAGAGAGAGAGAGAGAGAGAGAGAGAGAGAGAGAGATCGTATTCCAACTTGGTATAATAGAACCTTTCAAGTTAATTACGGTACAATGTGAAATATTACTATATCACCACAAATACATGAACACACACATACGTACACACGTACACTATATTATATATATATATTATATATATATAATATATATATAATATATATATATATATTATGTGTGTCTGTGTGGTTATATCGTAATGCATCGTATTTAGTTTGAAAGCTGTTGATGTACGAAATTCGAATACGATTTTGTTTTATCCCCAGAGGTTGAAACATAAAACGAGAACATGAATATTGTTAAGGTAAGCAAATTAACAGGAATAAAAACACTGAATAAGAATTGCTTTAAGTGACACGCATGATGAATGGCTTAACGTTGCCATTTTGGACGAAGTAAGGGCCGAGGTAAAGTTAATATTCATCATAGGCGTATTTGGAGTAGGAGGAAGCGTGTGTGGGCATGAACTGTTGAAGGAGAAGTAAATGTTGGGATAACGGGATGAGAAGTTGAGTGGATAGCTGAAACCTATCTTCGCTTTGCATTTGCAGTGTAAATAAGAGACTGCATGAAGGAAGTCACCATATGCTGTAGGGAAAATGAAAAGCATGCAGCTTACGGCTCCTGAACGAGTTGAAAAAAGAAAAATCCTGCTCGCAATGAAGGAGAACTTTTATGTTGATGAAGTTCAGATTGTTTCTTATGAATGGGGAATACAAGAGATATGCACGACCTTACGAATGTTGGGAAAGACCCAAT
>NC_087210.1:72992188-73002188 GCF_015104395.2 Macrobrachium nipponense | reverse complement strand
TACCAAGGTGTTTATATTGACAACAACGGTCGTTTAGTAATGGTTTCGGTCAGGAGTAGCTATAAAATGATGATTTGTAGTAAATGCTTCAGGGTCATTAAAGAAATATGCGGCGGATTAGAATGAGACCAAGAATGCATTCTTAAATGTAGTTTGCGTGAAGAACCAGAGGATAATCCAAAACTCTAGAGTCACACACACACACACACACACACACACACACACACACACACACATATATATACGTATATATACATATATATATATATATATATATATATATATATATACGTAATTTATATACTACATATAATAAAAAGAGTATGGCCAGCAGAAACTTCAGCATTTTTCGTTAAAAATGCTGAAGTTTCTGCTGGTCATACTCTTTTTATTAAAGATCCGACTTTCTAGAACGCGACAATGCCATTCATTATATACATATATATATATATATATATATATATAATATATATATATATGTTGTGTGTGTGTGTGTGTGTGTGCGTATTATAATGTATGTATGTGTGTGTGTATGAAGTTTGTTTATACTACTTGGGATTAGACAAGAGCTGAAAATCGAAGCTAATTTTTACCTTGCAGAACTCTTTACTTGTATTTTATATATAATATGATTCATACTGGAACGCAGCGAAGCATCGTGTTGCTTCCAGATGTGGACACTTCGGGTCTCATGCGAATATGATTGATTGGTATAATAAATGGTAGGCGCAACAGCGAAGGTCATCAACGTCACACTGCAGTACGAAAACACATACTTCGAGTGAGTGATATCCATGCTATTTACATATATATGCAAAAACACCTACGCTCTTGAGGTAGAAAAATCATCCCCTTCGCTGCCAAAAATGGACAGTTAAATTCAGACACATTAATAAGTTTTAACCTCTGAAAGGTAGGGGTAATTGGGGCAATGTGTTTATGGGTGTCCGACGCATTGCTGATGAGCTGTCTGGGTAGGGTAATGTTGAGGAAGTTTTCTTATTTTTCCCTTCCCATATAAGCCTAAAGATGGCTTAGTCTCTCTCTCTCTCTCTCTCTCTCTCTCTCTCTCTCTCTCTGTCTCTGTCTCTCTCTCTCTTCTGCTTCTTTTGAATCTAATAAAAAATGAAAGCCTTTTTCAACTTTAGCATAAAATGTTACTTTTCCTTGAGAAAAGAAAAAAAAAGTTTAAATATTGTAAGTGCTCAGAAAATCGCTGTCAATTTAGCAAAGCGCTCGGAGAATGGGGCCATTTTCCATTAACACCTGTGAATAATTGATCGGAGTGAAGTGTGCAGGTCGCTTAGTGAAGCAATTAGGAACTCGGAAACTGGAATGGTATGGAGCTGTAATAGGAGGAATGCGGCAACTGGCAGCGAGGCAATTGAAGATACTGACTGGAATGGTAGATCTATACAAGACTATGGGATAGTGGACTATAATTTTCCATATTTACGGTCAAACATCTAACTTAAGGACAGATTCCATAATTTTCCATATTTATGTTTAAGCCTCTGAAGGCTAAAGGACAGATTCCATAATTTTCTATATTTATGTTCGAACATCTAAAGACTCAAGGACAGATTCCATAATTTTCCATATATATGTACAAACATCTGAAGACTAAGGGACAGATTCCATAGTTTTCCTTATTTATGTTTAAGCATCCTAAGACTAAGGGAAAGATTCCATAATTTTCGAAAATTACATTCAAGCATCTAAAGACTAGGGACAGATTCCATAATTTTCCAGATTTATACTCGAGCGGCTAAAGGGACAGATTCCATAATTTTCCATATTTGTGCTCAAGCATCTTCTGGTAAATAAGCTTTGGTAATTCGAAAGAATAATCGCTGCCAGGTAAGGGAGACATTTACCTCGTGCGTTACTTCAACAGAATTTTAAGATAGGCAGAATGCATTGGGTATTTAGCGTCTATTGCTGCCTCTTTCCTTAGAACTATCATTTCTAAGAATAATATTAAGCTCGACCGAAGGTATGAGCTAATACTAGTAAGGGATGGCAAATATTCTAATAGTGTGAAAGTCAGTTTAAATGTGTATTTTACAGCACTCTACTTCAGGATTATGAGGGAAGAGGTTAGATGTATTTCTCTGCCGTTTTACTTTTTTTTTTCAAGCTAAAAGTAGCTTTTCTTTGCCCATGTGTAAACTAAGGAAACGGGAACCTGCTGCGTTCCTCACCAAGGTGCATATAATTGACAGGTATGTTAATCAGAAACAAAAGATCTCAGCCGTTAAGTAAAGAATTTTGTTTTAATTTAAATCTTACTTCACATTCTGCTCTTTCGCCAACGTTATCTCAGGTGTCTGTGACAGTTCCTTTCAAAACTGATAAACCTTGCACAATAAAAAATGGAAGGAAGATTAGGTAGATTTCATCATGCCCGTAGTGACTGCTGAGCTTCACGAACAACCCCCAAACTGTGGAAGATTTTAGTGACTGGTTGTGAGAGTAGTCTTCATTGTAGGTATTCCTTTATTTTTTACTTTTTCTATTTTGATGACTGCAAACATAGACGTGTCTCCCTGTATTCATGAAGGTTGTTTTATGAAATAAATGTTAATGATTACGAATGCTATTTTGTTCATGTCCATTTATGGAAGTATTGCATTTTAAGATCGTCTGAAATTTTTTGTGGCTCGCCCTCGAAAGACCTGACTAGGGCTAAATTAGCTTTTTTATATGGAAGCTTCCCTTGGGTAGTTATTGTTACAGAGGAAGGCCTTGAATGATAATATTCAGGATGAGAGAAAATTAAAGTTAAAGAAATCTCAGAATTAGGGCAATCCTGTGTATTTGATTGCAAGCAGTTTTTTTTCTTCTTTTCTTTTAGGACCATAACCTTCCTTTATGAAGAATTATTGTGTTTCGTTTTATGATATAGCTTAATTTATTCAATGTGACTAGAAACGTAAATGTAGACCATCGAGGTGGGCAACTACGTCTGGCTGCAGAAATGCCAAACAAACACATGGATGTGCTGAAGGAAGTAAGAGAACAGTTGATACGGTGTGTGTAATTCTCCACGGTGAAACAGAGCTATTAAGAAGCCTTCTCTTCAAGATTAAACCGACCGGCTTAACTACGCCCAGCTGCTGAGAAACATTCTCTCCGAATTTAAGCCGATGCGGCTTAAGCAGACCCAAGTACCTAAGAACTGTTTAGCCCGCAGAATGTCAAAGAACAGTGCGTCATAAGCGAGGATATCGTAAACACATCGGCCGTAAGTCGCGAAACCCGCGCCGCATCCGTAAGCAGACGGACGGACGGGCGAACGGCTTCTGAGCACGATACGATGACCTCTTGGCGTTAGGAACCGCCGTCTCCCGCTGACAGTGGACACATTTCAGACATGCGTCGTTGAGACACAATGAGCTTTGTGATGTCATAAGGAATGTCGAAACTGGTGTGAGTCATCTCCTTGACATGAACATGAGGGAAGCACCCATTTTCTTCTTCTTCTTCTCCTTTCCTTCTTCTTCTTCTTCTTCTTCTTCACACCTTTAATATTGGCGTTGATATCATGCGGCACTGATTTTCCGTTCCTTACTCACCGCTTGAATAATACAGCAATAGTAGGGCACAGCCAACTTTTCGGCCTTTCGATTCTTTGTTTGTTTGGCTGCTTAGAATTAGGGAAAGCTTTGGGCACGTCCTAAGAAAAGACAAACAAATAAGCGCAGATTTGGCAGAAATCCGTGCAAGATTATTTACGTCTTCATCGCGGCCAAGCCTTAGAGGGAAGGTTGGGAGTGGATTTAAAGGCAAGAAACATATCAATTAATGGTTACAAGGAGCCAGTGAACGTTTGATTAAAAATCTTGATAATAGGAATAACAAGAAAAGGGATAATAATGATAATAAATAAAGTGTGGACATATTAAATACATTGAAAACGAGGACGATACAAGAAAAGGGATGATAATAAATAAGGTGTGGACAAATTAAATACATTGAAAATGAGGACGTTAAGCGTACTGATGACGAAAGTGATGGAATTAATATCAAGAAATTCGGAAAAGAATGTGCAGGAGGACGCATGGCACGGCAAGAAAAACAAATGAATCAGAGAGAAAATATATTTACCAAGAAATACACTTTAAATTCTGACTTCCAAGTCACATCATCGGCTGAAATACGTCCTTCAGAGATGAAAGAGAAACACCACATCAATAATAATAATTATTATAATAATATTTTGTCAAGAATTATGGCAAGGAGTTGCAGAAAACCAGTGCATGATAATAAATGATGTGAATATAGAAATGATGTAAAACTAAAAAGATTAACTGCCATGCTAACACGTCTTATTATTGTGTCATGTAAATTGAAAATCAGCCGTAAATGAATGTCCCTAAGCAATTAATATTTTCGTACTCTTTTATAAATTTTGGTTATTATCTGTGTATGTTATATTATTATTATTATTATTATTATTATTATTATTATTATTATTATTATTATTATTATTATTATTATTATTATTATTATTATTATTATTATTATTATTCTTGTCCCTTTCTTCTCTAATTTTGATAAAATTTGGCTGTTAGGAACCTTTTCTGCAATTACTTTTCAAGTGCACAGGCTATGTGAAAATCTTACAGGTCTGCATTGCTTTGCATCTGACGCCATCCGTTTTACTAATTTTTTTTTACCTTGCCGTGCTTTTGCATGGTTATATCGTCCCTGGTGTGATGAACTGGCGTAAGCCATATTTTCCCCCATTCTGAGAAAATGCCTCAAGATTTTGATATTACGCAGAACTAATTACCTCATATTCTGAGGTAATTTGTCTTACAAATGTGACAGAACAGCCAGCTGGAGTTTTGATATGTTATAGAGTATCAAAGACTGAGATACTTGTCCTTACTAAAAAATTATAAAAACTATAATAAATAAAAATTATATATATATATATATATATATATATTATATATATATATATATATACTATTATATATAAAAGGGGTACGCCAGGTCGTCAAGATAGGGACGATATATCAGAATAAGACTTTACAGTCTTCCATTTTTTGATGAAACAGCATCATTTCAGTACCTAGGTTGTTGGTGAGTATTTTCCCCAAATACAGTTTTTGTGTCCCACTTTCTCCGATATTGATGAAACCAAGGTTTTATTGATTATTTTCCAAACATTTTTTACGCTGGCCTATTTCTAAGGGTCACTGGTCAATTTGAAGACCAAAAATATATTTTTCTCTGATTTTAAGAAAACGTTGTATGAAGATGCCTTACTGATTGGTGATTACTTTTTTCAACTATTTTTACCCTGGCCTACTTTTTAGGATTTTATTTTCTCTGACTTTGATGATAATTTGTTTAGTTGTATTTGGGATTTTTCATTGATATTGTCGACATTGACATATTTGTCAAGGTTAAATGTGAATTACAAGGCTAAAATCGTACTTGATATTCTTCTCTGATTTTGACGGAACATGGTAGATATGTACTTTAGACGATATTTTTTTACCTTGGCGCGCTTTTCAAGATCAATGGTCCATTTAATGGTCAAAGTTTTAGCGGATGCTTGTCAAGCTCCCAGACATATGGTGTTTCTTTAAGGTTTCATATTTCATCTGACCAGTTTCCTGTAAATCATATGATCATCACCGTTTACAAAATTTTATGTTCTTAACCTTGCTTCTGTTGTCACATACAGTTATTTGATTTCGAAAATTTTCCAGTAAATCATTTACTGCTTAATTTAAGTGAAATTCCATGATCTAATTCGGTGTCGTATAGTAGTATATCCTCTTGCGGAATGTAGTTAACATTTTACATGCGTATTTCTATTGTTGTTGTGAATTTGGTTATTTTCACCGTAATGTTGTTCATTATGTGAATGAATCCTTGTTGTACGTATAAGAAACATAAAACAGCAAAGACAAGATGAATGGGAGATCCAGTACAGGTGAGATGCGTGAGAAAATAAATGAACAATAAATAACGAGTAAAAGAGGAAATTAGTTTAGATAAAGTGTGTCACGAAAAGAAATCAGTTTAAGACAGTAGTATTGCAGCGGTAAAGGAACAATTAAAATGGTTTTGCGATCTGTGATATTATTCGTACTTCTTTTGCCACTTTCGTAGTATTTATTGAGCTCAGTAAATGTTACAAAACTGTTTTGTTTCATTATATTGGGAGCTTAAATCCAGATGCATAATATCTCGGTCCTTCACATACTTTGAAAGAAGACTCGAATGGTACCTGTTGCATTGTTGTGTTAATTAGCACCAGGTCAAAGGCTTGCCCTATCATAACCGGATTTCTTGCAACCCAGGCCCGTATGTTGTTTAAAAAGAGTAAAAGGAAAAATCTAAAAATCAGAAAACCGATGCAAATAGCGGTTATATATAGTTTGTGATAGAATAAATTCTTGATTATGCTGATCATCAAATGAAAGAAAAACGAAAGACAAGACATTGTTAGGCATTTGTCAACGCCTCATTTGTAACTGTGTATTTCAGTCAGTGCGTCACCCGATGACAAAGCTTGATGACGAACCGTAGTATTATTTACCAAAGTTTTTGTCCTTTGCATTCATTGCAAAATGTATACCCCGGGGTCTGCTTAACAGGATTTGCTCTTGTATCGGCACTTAGGGACGTATTCTAAACTCACTTCACATTATTTTAAAACTTCTCCGCGCTTCTGCCACAAGTGTTCATGACTAACCATTGCTGTGATAAAGAAAGGGATTAAATGCGTTTGGTCATTAAAACACTCCGTCATACGTACTTAACAGATGTGAGAAAATAAATCTTACCTTTCCTGGATCGAACAATACCTACATTAACAAACAGAAGTAGCATAATCTCAGCATTATTAGTGGAAACTATGCAATTTCACGGTACGTAAAGGGAGTAATAACTCAGCTTAACGCCAAAAAGGCTATGCATAATGGCCCCGAATTAGCATTCATTGTATGGAAAGAGCGTAAGTAAACAAACAAATAAACAAGGTTGTGAACGAAAGGGTGGTTTTAAAAACCGGGGACGATGACCAAAAACTGCGATCCATCGGCCCACCCTTCTTTCTTCTCCCCAAGAACGCGAAGGAGGTTAGGTTACATAAACTACAAGATGTGGGTGACAGTTACACTTGTAACGTAAAATATGAGCCATTAAGGTCTGACTTCATCCAATTATCGGCCTTCAGAGAGATGTTACAGCGTCAGCCGAAGGCAGGAATCAAAGAGACACTTGAAGGAAATGTCTCAGCCCATTTCTGAAGCCCCTTTAGAAATGGCCCGTCCGGGGAATCTTCCTTCCTGTCAGATCTAAGGGAAAAGAAGTGGTGGAAAAAAGGAGGGCCGACATAAAGCCTCATTGGAGGAGATGGACGAGCGCGAGAGGCTGCCATTTTTGGGGTTTTCTTATATAACTTTTGGTTATACCCACTCGACGACCTCCGATCTTTGACGCTGAATTGCTTCTGTCCCTTTTGTCCTCTCGTCGTCGGCCTCCGCTTTCATTGCGTTTCATTAAATCTGTTTCATCCTTAGGTCCCTGTGAGGACCTTGATATACAAATAATCACTAAACTTATGTGACACCATTACATTGTTGTTGTATGCAAGTTTTCGCTTTTCTTGCAAGATAAGAGATCTAAGTAGCCTCAGTCAAGACTTCATGATGCCTCCAAAGCAGTGCTTTTCTTTGTTTACGGAGCAAACACCCTCTTCTCATTTACAAAGCAAACACTTCAGCCTCTCCTCCTCAAGTAGTAATGGACATGAGAAAATGAGAAGTTTAGCCAAGAAAAAAACAGATTATTTGAGGTGCAATTAGAAGGCAGTATAATTCACTTGTGCATGACAAGGCACCAAAACACTTAGGTTACTTTACCATACTCAAACATGCTCGCTTATAATTTTGCTCTAATGGCTACATCCAGAAATACGTATTTAAACAGTACGACTGCAGATGTGAAAAGTAATAATAAAAGGTATTTTATTTCATATGTTTAATTTATAATCATAAAATAAACTTTGCTACGTAATGAATGAGAAATAAATTTTGACAGCTACATTATTTTGTTTACAATAATTCCTAATTGTTTGTGGAATTATCTGCTTGCATATGTATTATATATATATATATATATATATATATATATATATATATATATATATATATATATATATATATGTGTGTGTGTGTGTGTGTGTGTGTGTGTGCGTGTGTGTGTGTGTGTGTGTGTGTATACTTTATACATATATATAATTGTTTATTTATATATATAATGTGTTTGTGTAATTGCGTTTTTTTTTTTTTATTAAATTTCCCTTGCTCTAAATGTTGAATATTACCAAGCATCAAAGAAACGGCGTATTGAGCTCTAAAAGTAATGAGTTAACCGCTGCTCATGGCACCGTTCACCTTTGTTGTTTTTTTTCCACACTTCATCTCCTGTCTGTAATACACCCACCGTTGTCATATCGCCAGGGAGCTTAAACAAGCTGCGAAAATGAAGATGGCTTGTAGCAACAAGTCACTAAAATCGATAAGAAACTGGTTTTCTTGATCGATCTCCTTTTTTTTTTTTTTTTTTTTTTTTCACTCCTTGGGCATTTCAGATTAGGTTAAAGGGTTAGGGGCAAATTTAGCCCAGTGACTAATGGTGTGAGGAGAGTGTGTGATCGTTTGGTGCAAGGTGGGTTGTGTGTGTCGTGATCATTTGCTCCTTGTTATTTATGGTTCTGTGAAGCTAGATAAATTCTTAATTGCATTTTGTAGGTTAAAATGGCGAGTTTCTTCTTTCTTCCCCCTTGTTTACAACTCATCCTCTCATTATTTTTTCGATTCTTAATTGGTACTGATTTTGAGGATAATTTTTGAATCGGTAAGATGCAGTTGCTAACTTCATTGCCTCCAAAACAGTTTCTTTTTATTTCTCTTTCATGGCTCTTTAAATTAGATGGTGACCGAATCTAGTTTCTCTTAATTTCCAACCTTTGGAGGGTCTCAGTTAGCTTTTGATATAATTCAGATGATCAAATTTACTTCGAAATACTGGTTGTCTATTTTGTAGGTTCTTCTTGCATGTATAGATTTCATAATGACCTGCAATTCCTTTTTCGAAGTGCCTCTTTTATCACTGTTGTAGGTATGGAAGTCTTTCGTTTTTCTGTTGTTACTGTTTTTATTGGGGAAACAGAAAGACAAACAACCTTTACTCATTTGATTGTTCCTTCTTTCAAAGTTTATCATTCCGTCAAACGTATCATTTCCTTGATGCCCAGAAGCCCTTTCCTACGTAATTGCCTCTCTGTCGCTGCCATGAGTGACACTCTTTATTCATTATTTCCCTTCGTAATGCCTAACAATTCATTATATTTTTCAGTTGCGGGTTTGACTAGGTTTCTTGACTCTTTATATTGCAGTCCGCATCATAGACTTACGTTTCTCTTGGAAAATCTCAAGTAAAAGTGCACGAACTGCGTTTTTGCTTGTTTACCTTGGTATCATGGCTTTACCAGTCCTACAAACATAATTGGATCATAATTGCGATACCTTCCTGTGACAGGAATCAACGTTTTCCTAGATTTGGTTAATGTAGGTTGAAGGGTTTCAAGTCAGGGTACACTTCCGGACGGTGATAATCACCCAATAGCAGATTTTATTTTCAAATGTTTATGTATGTATGTATGCATGTATATACACGCATATAATATATATATATATATATATATATATATATATATATATATATATACACATACACATACATACTTACATACACACAAACATACATACGTATAAAGGTCACCCATACACTTGCGACTTTTATATTCAAAACTATTAAGCATAAATCACTTAATACTGAATCACTATACTTAGGGAATAAGTTGCACCCAAGAGGAATTATAATTGATAAGTGCTTCTGCACCGAACGATGGCCTGGTTTATAAATATTTCTATTATATATATATATATATATATATATATATATA
>NC_087210.1:72972188-72989688 GCF_015104395.2 Macrobrachium nipponense | reverse complement strand
TATATATATATATATATAAATTTACTTTTCATAGCGCTGTAAATATAATATCTAAAGTTCTAGAAATGGGAGTTTATATTCTATGAATATGCATGATAAGTGAAACTGCCCAGGCCGGGATTCAAACCCAGGCCATTAGTTCATATACCGTGAGGTTTTCAAGAAGGGACAGATACGCGTATCAATTATGATTGATTAGGGTTTAAGTTATTCCCAAGTTATGGCAAATTCGATATACATATTATATACAGTATATGGTGCCCCGACAAGTTCCCCTAATAAAGATGACTCCATATAAAAAACTTTCCAATACCTTCGAACCGGCTGTCAACTAACTGCATCGTATGCAAACATCAGCAACTCTGCACTCCAGTCACAATACTATTATTTATTACAACTTGCACCGATTAATCTTTTTTTATTTGAATTCTGTTTTTAATCTCCTTGTAAAGCCATTTAATCTGCATGGAGTTAACGCCCTCTTTCTGAGATCCACTGTTACAACAAAACAGTCACTGAGGTCTGTATAATGCAAAATAATGAATCTTGGATTCGATTCCGTTGCGAAATTGAAATTTATTTCTATTACGCACTCGACTGTTCGGTGATTATTTTCATAAATATTACTATGCGCTCTCCACTCGCGTCAGTAATTTCTTTCGATATTTTCCAGAATATGTTCATACATATATTTTCAGAGTTGAAATCCGACCAGGAATTCGCCATACCACAGGTAATAACTTTAAGATATGCGTATCGCTGGTCTTACGAGCAAAGAAACCCCAGCCGGAGGTCCTGGAACGAGTATAACAAAAGGCTGTCTTCCAGATTGCGATACCAAAGTGCAAAACACTTTGGCGTTGTGCAAAACTTCAAGCGACCCTCCGATTAGATTAGTTATGGTGGGCTATTTTTGATCTCTGGGAATCAGCATGGTTGTTTTGACGCTGGTTCCTGATATATATATATATATATATATATATATATATATATTATATATATATATATATATAATGTATGTATATATGTATGTATGTGTGTGCGTTTTATTTATAGATTTATACATATGTATGCACTATACATACATATATATATATATATATATATATATATATACATAGATATATACATATATAGGTATTTGTGTGTTTTATTTATAGATTTATGCATATATTTACGTATATATGTGCATTTATACACACACACACACACACACATATATATATATATATATATATATATATATGTGTGTGTGTGTGTGTATGTGTGTGTGTGTGTGTATGTGTAGCGTCTTCACATACATGCACATTGATTGTGTAAGAAAACACTGGAACCTAAACACTTGCTTATAAGACCATCCAGAAACCAAACAAGCAAATATTAGGATTTTCAACCGTTTATGTCTATGAGAAACGATTAAGCGGTAGTCTTGGTTTATTGAATTTGGCCAAGCATTATTTTCTCGTTAGACAGCTCCAAAATATTCCAATAAACATCAATTTTATCTTTATTCAAAGTACGACCTTCAGTTTCTAATGGAAGATTAACTGAAAGCGATATTAAAGGCCAATCTTCTTGTTATTTCTGTTCAATTTATTCTGATGTGTTTTGCTCGTACACTTTTCAATATTATTTAATTAGTTTGATTCAGGTATCAGTAGAATTAAAAGATATTAAGTACATTGCATTATTTATGAAATTGCTTTCATCTTGGAACCAAGAACTAGCTTAACGTCTTGGGAAAGACTTGGCAACGCGCTTCTGGGACAGACTTGGGTAGAAATCCAACTTAGGGTATCTCTGATCTTTATGGATAATCTTCCAAAAGACGGGTGAGAGAGATCTTTGGGTAGAAAGAGAGAGAGAGAGAGAGAGATAGAGAGAGAGAGAGAGTTTATTGAAGTAGACATAGTTCTTAAACCCCTCAAAGAGGAAGTACATACAATAAATTCCCGCAATCAGACAAAAATGATCGCCTACTAATAACATCCAGGGTTATTGAAATGAAAAGAATTTTGTAATACATGAAAAAAAAAAGGTAAGTGTGCATGCACTAGTATATTTATGTGGAGTGTTCTTTACGTTTGTTTTGAGGATACACAAAAAGTTAGAAGTCCAGGATCAAAGGAAATAACCAAAAAGTTATTTACTAAAATTGTATGTCTTCTTGAGACTATTTTATACGGTTTTATACATCTGTTCAAATCTCGCAAGTCTGTCAGAATAAAACCCTGAGGTGATGTTTATCTTTCCTACTTTTCATTCCCCATTCTCATCTTCTCCTTTCCCTTTTGCGTTTCATTTTTGTTATTATGTTTTTAAATTTTCCCTTTCCCGTTTCCTCAAGTCGACTTATTACTGATAGAAAAGTAGAGGGAAGGAATTGACGTCTTACCTTTGGTGGTGCAGAGATATCTGTCTAGAAGGGGAGACCATAAGAGGGTAGAGTGAAGTCAGAGGAAATATAAACGAAAACGGAGAAAAGAAGCGTAAAACGTCCGTAATTTAGATGGTGTTGAATCGTCGTCCCCTGGGAAATTATTTCGCTTTACCTGCGGTATTGTCTTCCCTTTGGGATAAACGCTTGTACACTTTTGAGCTGACAGGGAAAGTGTGACCAAAGAATTTTCTGTTTTTGCTTTTTCTGTTTTACCAACAGTAACTTATCTGTTGCTCGAGAGAAGTGTTCTGCATTTATAAATCGTTTATATTTGCATTGTGTCAAATGGCTTTGTACAATTGAAAACAAGGCTCAGGACTTTTTTTCAGACCATTTTGTTTTCTAGTGATTGTCTCCGCTGGAATATTTCCTGTTTTCGTAATAGAACATCCTAAATGCACGTATTTGCTCTTTCTACTAGGGTATAAACAATAGAAGAAAATTTCAGTTATCCAAAACGAGAAAGAAAAATCTTTTAAGCGTTTATTAAACAGTGTGGGATCATTCTCTAAGCCGCAAATCTCTGTAGAGCCGAGCAAAACTAACTCATTCGTTGCAAATGTTCGGAGCCAAAGATTAAGATAAAAAGCTTACTAGATAAGTTTTTATAACATGACCAATCGACCCTACAAATTTTGATGACGATTCTTTCCTAAGTGTATGTATTATTATTTTTTAAAGTATCTTTGTCCGTAATATGTAAAGTTTTTTTGGTAAAAGACAGACGTATTGGTTGGAAACATAACCTACTCTTGTCAGTGAAAATTGCCATATAGGTGGTCTGTTGTTGTAACTTGGGTTATTTTTATGTTCGTCTTTTTTATGTTGTCTACTATTTTTTTTCTCAGGTACTATCTGTTTTTAAGTTTGATGGTGCGTTTACGCTCAGATCTTTTATGGGCCAAGTAAGGTCTCTTTTTTGGTTAGCCTCCTTATTTCTCCTTTAAAAGAGTTTTTGCTTGGTTCCTTTTATGAAAATATATTCATAATATATGCTTGATTAATTCAAATGAAGCAGGATCTTCAGCGAAGTAAATAAGGAAGTAAACGTTTAGTTTCCTAGAAACGATGAAAGAATATTGAAGGAAAGAAAAATAAAAGAACCAAAACAGAAAAACGAGACCCAACTGCTGAGTGAGAGATCAGGAGGGGACGGGACGCCTTTGCCCCCAATACCTGCAACCTTGTTATCTGTCCACAGATCTCATGATAAGGAGATTGATCCTCTGTTGAAACATATATGAAGTGTCGGGGAGATGTTTGTTCTTCGGGAACATTCTCGTTCTGTTTGCTTCAATATTTTATGTGCGCGCGCGTCGATAACTCTATCAATTTGGTATCTGTAAAACATGCATAAAAGATTTTTCAAGTGTGTTCCTTGCGTTGGTCAAGACCTTTGGTAAGCTGGATATGTTGAATAAAAAAAAAAAGATACACATAGGAAGAAGAGAAGCGATTGTGTTTTTCGTTTTCACCTGTGAAGTATGATGATTTCAACTTTTTCACCCACATTAAAATTAAAGGCAACTGTACCGTTTTTAGATAGCTTGAGTCCACATCATTCACTTGACAAAAAAGTCATCAAAACTAACAGGAGTGGCCATTGAATGTTACACATAATAATGATGCTACTTCTACTGTTGCGCATAAATTTGCAAGTAAATTCACGTCGGATTCGTTTTGGGGGTAACTATCGTAAAATCTGAAAATTTGCATGCGATCATCCCCGTGGAAGGGGCTCATTTTTCCTTGTCATAATTACATTCAACACATGCGCCGTATTTAGAGCGGAGAGATAGATCATCTACAATTATAATGAGTAATCCTTGTCACTGGTACTCATTAGAGTGTTTCTGAGATCTCTGACCGAGCAGAAGTGACAGGTTGGATTCACTCCGCTGCTGCTGCTGCTGCTGCTGCTGCCATGTCACGACGTGCAGCAGCTTTTTGCTGCATTGTCCGCGCCGTCTGGCCGAGGCCTCCTCCTACGAGGGGTGAGGATGATGTAAGGGGTGGGGCCGCTTGGCTCATGAGACACGGAGGGAATGGGATGGGGAAAGGTCAGGAAGGTTGGTGCTTGGGGAGGGGGGGAGGGGGAGATTGACTGGATCCTCATCCTTTAAAAGGGGAGAGGAGTGGGTTTGAGGATGGAGGATCAGGGGTCCTCTTGGCCAGGGTGTGAGGAGGAGAGATACGGGGATAGGAGGGAACGTGCGGGTGTAGGTGAGAAGAGGAACAGTGACCACGAGTTCTTAAGGTCGAAATCCTCTGAGGAAAACTCGGCCGAATCGTCTTTATGTCGTAGAGCGTAAGGTTACATTCCTATGGCCCGGCAGGTCGCCGCTTTGAGGTAAGAAGAAGAAGAGAAAAGGAATAAAAAGGGAACTGCTGAATCTGACATCTGTTCGATACGGTAAACCCTTTGCGCTGTGTTATCTTATATCTATCGCCAATTTGATGCTCATTCTTCGGCAGGACGTTCGGACGGGATGGACGCAGGACCCAGACTGACCCTCTCCGTCATATTCGGACCGTTGTTTTGATGTTTGCGCCGACTGCGGGGTTCGTCTATTGGCTCGATGGGCAGTTTATTAGGCCTTTTGTTGATGAAGGCAACATTATGCGGAATGAAGTGATAGGTATAAGATGGTGTAAAGAGTATCTTATGTGGAAGTAGAAGGGGTATACACACTCTCTCTCTCTCTCTCTCTCTCCTCTCTCTCTCTCTCTCTCTCTCTCATGCCTGGATAACTTTAGTTGACGACATAGCGACTACATACATACATATACGTACACACACATACTTTTATAAATATGGACTGTATATATATATATATATATATATATATATATATATATATATATTATATATATATATATATATACACAGTCCATATTTATAATCGATCCAGAATATTTATGTAAAAATATTAGTTTAATTTAATTAGCATACGGTATGATATATTTATATATATTAATATTATTATAATAATACATAATATATAATATAGTATATATCTATATATATATAATATATATACTATATATATCTAGCACAGTGCTTTAGTGGAACATTTAGAGATAAGTAATTCAGAAGTTGTGGTGGCATAATCATTCCAGATTTTAAAATAGGTCAGACAATAAGCTTATTCTTTTAAGAATTGCGAAACATTTGAAAGTAGGAAAGGAGGGATATGACTAATAGATCTGAAACTACATACATACATACACATACACAAATATTATATATATCTATATATATAAATATGTATCTATATGTATATACTATATATATATATATATATATATATATATATATATATATATATATATATATATATATAACTGTGGCTGTTATCTGTTTTCGTTAATGTTATGTGAGAGGGTAGTGATTTTTCCAACAAATATTTCAGCAGTCATTATCTCATTCATGTGCTCAAAGATAAGGTCATTGAAGAAATTTTACTGAAAAAAATGAACGCAGCCTGTAAAGCTTCTCATGAATTTTTATAAAGCACTCATCATCGCACGCTATTCTCTTTAAAAGTACATAGATAGCAACATTTACTTTCATCTCGCTTAAACCTAGGTATTGTAGATGTCAAAGCTTCATCAATAAATTTGCCTCTCAATCGATCCAGAATATTTATGTAAAAATATTAGCATTTATTTAATGCATACACATATATATTATATATATAGTTATATATATATAATATATATATATATGTGTGTGTTGTGTGTGTGTGTGTGTGTGTATGTATGTGTATTTATGTCTGTGTATACATGTGTGTGCTTGAATGTAGTATGTGTAGTAATTTTCCACTGAACATATCAGTTCTTCATTTCATCCTCAGACGGACGAGAGAGAGAGAGAGAGAGAGAGAGAGAGAGAGAGGAGAGAGAGAGAGAGCGAATGTCTTATGAATATGTTATGAATGGGTTCTGGGCTGAGGATGACCTCGTCAAGGCTCTCCCGGTTTTTATGGTATACATTTTGACTGAGCAGTGAACTGACTCACTTCTGGTTGTCCTGTTTTCTCTCTCTTTGTATCTACATCCTAGTTGCGACCCACAACTGTCGTTTGGTAACTGAGTACATGATTATCTGTTTAGGTCAGCTATAGGCACAGGATAATTTTTGATTTTCCAGTTACTCGCTCATCTGTCCTTCGAGATGCGAATATGGGCCATTCAGTTGTGGGCTTGGCGCTCCTCTACTTTTAACTGTTAGGCCTGGAGAGAGAGAGAGAGAGAGAGAGAGAGAGAGAGAGAGAGAGAGAGAGAGAGAGAATAATCACATTTCAACCACTGTTTTTTGAAAGTGAATGTTACCAATATATTTATTGGTACAAGATACAAAATACTCTCCAACGTTTCAGAATCAGATCAGCGTAATTTTCTTGACTAATAAAGTGTTATGAGGTATAAGTATATATTTATTATTTTATTCACAAATGAAATGTATCTCGTTTCACTGGAAATGCGTATGAAATCTAAAAATAAAAAGTGAAATTTCTAATGGTAAAGCCACTTTGTTTTATAACAGTCAGGAGCTCCAGCGCACTGTAATAATTAGCAACACCAGTAATCCGATTCCCTTGGTATTCCTGTCATTCTCCTGGCAAAAGTATCAGGTATTGCGAATTGACTTACATAGTGTTCCAATCGCAGACAAAGGCTACACAATTATACTTACATTTTTAGTTAAAAGTTACTTCCGAATGAAAATACATGACAAGCTTCTATCAGCTGTATTTGGCTAATATAGTGTTTTTACGAGGCTCCTAACATAGTTTAGAGCCCGACAACTTGCCATTTCTGGTTAATAAACTATAAGCTCAAAATGTTTTGATATTGACGGTGGTGTGTGCGCTGTGATTCCGTTTTTCTGTTCCTTTGTATGCTTTTAGGGGACAACGTTTTAACGAACGCCTGAAAAATCCTGGCACTTGAATCTGTTTCATGCACTACCAACCCATACTGTTTTTGAGGTATCTCTTTCTCCTTTATCACGTACGGTTCGATAAAGTTGTAAGAGTGAGTTTCATTGAGGCGTGTTGAAAGTAAGGTAGAGATCTGTGTCAACTCTAATGACTGATTGTTTGAGTGGCCAAATTAACAAACCTCTTTCTGCCTCTCTATCTATCTCAGACCAGAAGGCAGAGTAATTGTCTACCACAATTCTCTCTTCGGTATTATTATTATTTTCCTGTTTTAATATTCTTCGTTGGTGGCTACGATCTATTTGACAATCTGTCTATCTCTCTATTATGGTATCCTTTACCAATAGGTGCTGGTGGCTGCTGTTTGTCTATCTGTGCCTCCTGAACCAAGATATTTTTTTTATGTCATTTGTTAACTTCTTAGGTATTGCATACTCAGATTTTTTTAATGAAAATTTTAGTAACTTTTATAAGTCGTTCTATTTCAGGTACTTTTTTTCCGTCTCTCTTAGAAAGTGTTTTGTTCTTTGTAACCGTGCATGTCATCTTGTTAGCACGGCCAGAGGTTCTGAATTGTTCTCCATTGTAGGTGTGACGAATGACAACTTCTCTGACTATTTTCCTCTGGATAAATTTGTTTTGCATCCGTGCTGTATCTAGATGTTGACAGATTGTAACCGTCTCATGTCACTCCTCGTTGGTAGCAAGGTTTTGGCTACTGATTTTGTTCCCATTTTTCTTCGGTTGATTTCTTTCTTGCCCTCCTTTCATACATTATTTATTAAGTATTGCCAAATCTTGTATATCTCTTTGTGTTACTGGATTTCCAGACACTGCAGAAGGTGAATGCACTGCTCTCGTATGCAGAAATCATTGAAAGTTTCTTGGGTACAATCCATTCCTCTTTAGTGCTCATACATCTTTCATCATTTGTGAATTTGCAGTAAGGTGAAGTCTGGAACTGCTTTCCCTCCTCTATAAGTACATCATGGAAGGGAAGACGTTTTATTCAACTCACAGCTGTGAATAGAAAATTCATGGAAAACTGATACAAGGTACTGCATTTTCATTTTCTGATAATGTGGTTGAATATTTCATCGACATATCGGGCATACATGTAAAGTTCGAGGTGCTTTTGAAGACTTTCCTCGACTATGACTGTACCCTTGTTGGGAGGCATCTCAAGGAAAGATCCCATTCCCATGCAATCCATTTGCTTGAACGGTTCACCTTTGTGTGATAGAAATGATGCTTTTGCAATGCGGGGCAGGGACATTTCATTAAGCAAGTTGTTAGGCAATTCAAGAGTGCAACAACGGCTCCATAAACTTCATCTGATATCACGCTGGTGGTTCTTACCTTGGGACAGTCATGTATCGACACTTTATGTCCATTGATGCATGTTACCTCCTCGTTGTGGTGTTATCTTCGGTAGCTCAGTGAACTCGGCAGATGGTTTAGCAAGTGGCAACCAGTTACATGGCTTATTTCTGTCTTTTTAAATGACCTGGGCTTCACCACATGTTGGCGACGATATCTCTAGTGTACTTACTGTCCTTAAAGTTTTACGAGTTACATGATTCTGGAGATTACAACAGCAGTACCATAGGCTCTTGCACTAAAACGCAAGAGAACCAACATGAACCTGGATTTCATTCGCTGAATATACTAGCTTCTTCTTTTTCTTTGTCAGTTTACTTGATTTTTTTTATTTGTCTTTTTCAGTTGGGTATTTTGTCAGTTGTTGAAATTGTAAGTTGTGCATTATTTTGAAGGTTTGAAATTTTCAGTTTGGTATGTTTTCAAGTCTGAATCTGGTTTTTTTTTTTTTTTTTTTTTTTTTGAGAATTGAAGTTTCCAGTGATCAACGATTGTGTTATCAATTTTTCCTTCGACAATAATTGACAGTTTCATAATCCTTTCTTATCAAAAAGCCTGATTGTTTCCTTATTTTGTGCTCTTAGAATCTAAATGAGGATTTTTCACAAGGTGGTATTTAATGGTCTTGCTGTTACGGATTCACGTGGGTGCTGAGTGCTGACCAGTTTGTGGTATACTTCAGCAGGGCAGGTTTTAGCTTCCATATAGTACATATATGGCATTACCATTACCAAATTGCTAATTAGTTTTATTTCCATTGAACTATTTCCACTACTGTTTGCTGCTGTCTCTGCTCGCCTCTTTATTTCTCTGAAGTTCCTATGTGCCTCTGCCCAGGTAAGTGTGCATGGCATGGTCACATTGATTTATACTTCTACAGAGACAGTTATAATTGGATATGTGTCAATGTTAATTCAAGTTGTGTTGCCATTTTTATACAATTCCATGTGATTTCTTTCCTTCGTGTACTAAATTTCTAAAGAGTATTGTAAAAGCCGAGGCACGTACAACTGAAGCGACAGTTGCCTGCCTTAGTATATGGTCAAATATTCATAAGGCGAGTTTTATTGACATGTGGGCGGTGAGATAGGGTACTTACAGAGCTTGAATTCTGGTTACTGATTTGCTGACTTGCTGGATCTTTAAACCACACGGATAGGCGTGAATGTTTATCCCTCATTCTCATTGTGCAAAAACAACTTGAATGTATAACATTTGGTAAACACATGTTCAGACAGTCCTTAATTATCGAATGGTGATTAAGGAAAGCCAGAATAAAACTCATTCATTAAACACTTGTCTTAGTTTGTAAAAGATTGAATGGATTTCAGTATCGAACAATTTAAACTTCGCTGAGGCCTTTTGACGCGCATAGTATTAGGGCTGTAGCAGTTTTAAGTTTTCTTTAAAAAAAATTGACACATGGAAGTCTTCAAAATTACACGTAAACGATAACGTTATGTTCCTGATCAATGTAAGGCTAGTAACGTCATCCTGAAATATTTGCTTTGCTAAGAATATAAAGTGACTTATTAAGTATGTATGTATATATATATATATATATATATATATATATATATATATATATATATATATATATATGCGTGTGTAGTGTGTGTTTAATATAGTGTAGTGTATAGATCAATATATCACGTGAACGCTATGAAAAACAGAAAAGGGGCCAAAGTTTAAGGAATTTTGGGACGTCGAACCTCTGTTTGTTGACACCAGATTTGATGAATCACTGCATAAAAACCAGTTTTTTGGCAGCTGAGGCTGCATTTTCGCTGTTTAGTATCGTTTTGCAAAAAGGCATTGAAAATCAAAATAGCCCTCAGATATATGCATACGAACACGCAAAAGCACACACTATATTATTAAATGGAGAAATGCGATTGTTAAAACTAAAACTTGTTGAAGACCAAACTCCCAAATATTTACCGCAGGAATGATTCTCTCGTAGTAATTCCATCAGCAATGCAGCGCGGAAGCACATCTCGCAACAAGAAAATCAAACGGCTCCGGACGAGTGAATGATTTGCAGCTGAATTGTGAACGCCATTCACATTTTACATAATTCATCGCAATTTATTCGCCGTGAATGGCCCGGAGTGAATGCTCTCCGCGAGCCTGTTTAGGGCGACCCGCCAACATTATTTTAATTGTCCCGGTTGCCAGGGCGGGAACGGATATATTCTACTGAGATGTGTTTGTTTGTCTGTTTGTTAATTTGTAACTGATCTGTAGATAGGGAGAGAATCGTGACGTTCATTTAATGAATATAATGGCATGTCTGTTTCGTAGTTTAATCACGAATCTCGTACCGTTAACATTCTTATCAATAGAAAATTGATTCTTGATGCAATTAATCGTATTTAAAAGATACACTTATTAAGAATCGTCTGTTTTACTTTATCCTAAAGTTGAAGACCTTATCGATAGTAAATTTCCTCTTGCTGATGCAATTAATCGTAAGCATAATTTGTATGAATCTTGCGTTCTAAAAGTACGCTTACTAAGAATCTTTTTTCTTCCTCTTCTTTTCTTTTTTATCCGAACGTTTAAGCCTTGCTTTCATCACCTGCGTCCTACCACTTTATTAAACGAAAGACTTAGATGCATAAAACCCGCGGAGCAATAAACAGTCGTCCTCATCACTAATATTAGGTCCCAATCCTGTGGCGAATTGGAGATTACCAGGATATCTCTGTGTCAACATGCATGAGTTATATTGACAAGGTAATTGTTATAGGTGTTATGAAAGAAATTAACCAGGATATGAATAGGCACCAGCCTCATAAGCGACGTTGTCGGGTGATTAGTGCTTCTGTTACGGAGGTAATCTGTTTGCATAATCTCGTCTGCCAAATCGTGAAGAGATAATTCTCCATCGGGAGGAACGGTTTGTTGGTGGTGCACTGTATGTTGCCTTTACAGACCTTGGCATAAAACAAGTAAATTTAGAATGTTTGTTAGAGAATTGAAGCCTAGGCTCTCGAAGGAAACTTCTCCTCAGAATACCGTTGGGAACATAAATTCTGGTGCCAACCACGAGGGCGAGAAGCAGTAGTGTCGTTTAAACCGCTTTTAACGGTAATGGTTAAGCGATACCTAAGAAAAGAAAAAAGATTTGCGTTCAGTTGCTGATGATGTGATTCTAAAATTAATTTAGTACTAAGATAGGGATGAGGTTGAAGAATCCCCCCCCCCCCTTTTTTTTTTATGTCTTTCTTTCGAGGACGATAAAGGGTGTAAAGCAGTTATCCTAATGGAAAAATAATCACTTACAGTTAAGGATATATGATGATGAAGATACTCATAATTGAAGGAAATATTTAGATCACATTCGTAGTCAGTTCATCCGTAAGCAAATTTTCATTAATATCTCAATCCAAAATACTGTTAAATGATGACCAACATTTTTTTTTTTTTATAAAAGTCCCTTTATAATAGTCCATTAATTGCTAATAATACCAGTTGTTTTAAAATCGAATTAATGTTATTTATGTATATAATCAGCATCAGGAAATACCAAAGCAGACTGACGAGTGCAAGGCTTGACACGTAAAGGGAAATAACATTCGCCGTCATATGATCTGCAGGAGAATGCAGACGCCTACTGAAGGCAGAGAGAATAAAAGCATATTTATGGACCAAAATGAATATGATTTCTGTCGTTATCTTTTAAATGTTCGTGAACAACAAAAATCCTCAAAATTTTCCATTCATGTTAAGCATGAAGACATGCAATGTGATTGAATATCTTACATATAGACTGCAGTAGATTTAATTTGTTTTGTAATATTAGAAGTAAACTTTTATATTCAAGGTGCCTTAGGAAATGAAGATATTGTTTGATCCAGTATGCTCAGATAACATCAAACTAAGCACAGTATTCATTTGTGATGTTTCGGGTAGTAATAGCAAATGCCCTAATTGCAGACCAGAATTGGCATCCAAATTGAAGAGCCATTATGAGATGGGAACGCTCTGTGGCAGTTTCACGGTCATATTCCTTTAGAAACTTCGGAGAGAGGTCACCACACTAACCTTTGTGCGTCATTAGAATCAGGCACTCATGCAGACCAAAATAGAATAAGAGTTATATATAGCCTTTAGGAGTTAAAAAAGCATGGAAAATCTAACGAAAGATTTAGAGTATGTTTACAATGAAAACAAGATTAGTGGTAACTGACGTATGTACATTTAACAAAAAAGGAGAGAGATTCAGTTTTTGCACGTACATATTGCTAATTATATATATATATATATATATATATATATATATTATATAATATATATATATATATATGTGTGTGTGTGTGTGTGTGTGTTTATGTATGTATGTATGTATGTATATATATATATATATATATATATATATATATATATATATATATATATATATTATTTGAATGTATTTAAAGAGAGTATATTCTGTTGTTTAAATAAGCAAATATGTGTAGACAAAAATTGAGAAAAAGTAAACCAAGAGAGACAATTTATTTATTTATTTATTTATTTTTACTATCGTTCACACCTTTTTCCTCAGCCTCTTCAAGCTGAAGAGAGCGAAGTGAAGGGTTGTGGACCCCTTGGTGGGAGGAAAAGACCCCTAAATGACCGATGAGCCTCTTCTGAAGCCAGTGATAGTCATGCTCCTTAATCCTCTGGGGTACTCTTAAATAAAAGAAAATGATAGTATCCTCATCGCTGTGGTTTTTGTGAAAGTTGCTAAAAAACCAGAGCGTGAGTAATAATAACTGTACAGAGCTTGAGCACCTCTTATTATTTTTTTTCTCACTAAAGAATAAGCTGAGGTTGTACAGAGTTTTGCTGGTTACTGGGAAAAAGAAAGAAAGCCTTTCACTAGACACCTCGGAGAGTCGAAGAGAAGATGAAGTACATTGTGGAAAGAGTGGAGCAGACTCGCCTGTTGATCTTTTTAACAACCAAAGGGCATATTGTTAGATTATCCAGTATTCATGGAATCGTTAAGAATATGTATGTATGTATATATACACATATATATACATGTGTATCTGTATGTATGAATAATGTTGTAATTTTACGATGTATATGTATGTATTATATATATATATATATATATATATATATATATATATATGTGTGTGTATATATATGCGTGTATGTGTGTTAATTTCCTCCCAAGACTTATTCGATATAGCAGCTAATATTGTTAATTATAGTAAATAGATGCTTAACAGGACAGTGCTCAGCTCTAAAACGTAGCTTCTTTAATTGAAAAAACATTGCAATAAAGTGATAAACGATTTTTTTCGGAGACATCAAGATACTAATGAACATTGTTTGAGCTCGAAAAATCAGGCCGTTAAAATAAGCTTCAGCATCGCTGCAAACTCATTAGCGAACCAGTATTCTTCTAAGCAAATAAATAAGTTAGTCCAGTAATCGTGCATAAACAAATTTTAAAACATTGAAAGGCGTGTAAAGTTACCGTAGACTTCTGGGTGATCTTTAGACACGCGTGACTTTGATGCACTGTCTAGTATAAAGATATTTTGGTTTATAAACTAACAAACGTAAATTTTGGGTAACAGAACTTCTTTTCCAGAAAATATTCAAAGCCTGGATAATATGTAACAGGTTAACCACCGTCATTCTGAGAGAGAGAGAGAGAGAGAGAGAGAGAGAGAGAGAGAGATCTGAAATTAAATTTTTTCTTTTTTTTTGGCTCCAAATTTCTTTGTTCTTTAAGTAAAAAAAAAAAAAAAGCTCCTTTCTCCCTTATACAGTCCATGAATTGAAAACCCTTATCTTAAATTTTATTATTTAATTTTATTTGATTTCTTGAAGTATATTTATTTTACCAGTGTTCATTTAATTCTAATTTTTTTCATCGCTTTTTAGTTGTTTCAAAAAAAAAGAAAAAGAAAAAAACACATAATATTTGATTCTTCACTCGCATGGGAGCAGTCCACACCATGGACAAATAACTTAGAGATAATATTAAAACAATATCACCATAATCCCAAATTATTATTCACCAGGCACTGAAGCCATTCCAACACATTTCTCCTCAGGGCACGTCCACGCGACAGTTGCATAACCATATTTTGGAAAGGACAGCCGTGGGCTACTTGAGTATATATTGGCGGCCGTTAGAATAACCATGATATTGGAGAGGAAAACCGTTGGCTACTTAACTATATAATATTGGCGTCTTTACTATAGACCTACCTGGCATTTTTTCTTCGGAGGTATTGGGACTTTTTACAATCTTGTGGTTGTTGGAGAAGAGACAGTAGCTCGTTCTGGTTTTGACAGGACGGCGTGAAACTGTGGGTTTACTCTCTCTCTCTCTCTCTCTCTCTCTCTCTCTCTCTCTCTCTCTCTCTCTCTCTCCATGTAGGTGTATGTATGTAATTATTTGTTTGGATATTAAAAGTATAAATGCTTACAGATATTTATACAATATATATTATACATGTAGGAGTATGTGTTATTAATAGTATAAATCCATACATACAGTTACAAGATGTATTATTAATAGAGATGTGTATTTTAACACGCGTATATCCCTCTCCATTAGATAATGCGAAGAATAAAAAGAGTAAATACTGTCTCTATCGTTTCCGTATAGGAATTAATTCGTCTTCATGTATAGCTCGAGGTAATCTCAATTTCCTCAAGTACTCTATCTTATTGCTTCTGTCTATATATATAGGAAAGCGGGGCATCTATTAAGCAATCGTTTCCAGATCCGCTCTACTATTTTCAGACCAGGTTCAACATTTTCTTGACGCGGCCAGTTCGTATACCTAGCAGAATCCTGCCAACAATGTTATAGTATATTTTTCGAAGGGGATCGTGGGTACAGGAATTTGAGGTGTTAAGGCACTTCCTCCTTTGCTCCCTCTTATTGTTGACTTCTACACGTTGGAAGCAATTTAGGGCAAGACTTTTAAAAGATTTTCGTTGCTTCAAAATCAGTTAACAAAAAGTATATCAAACAAGTCAAAATATAAAGCGAAGATTAAAGATTGAAAAAATCGTTTTAGAAACGTTCACAGAGAAAAACTAAAACAATATGGTTACGATCAATATTTGTCAATTTTGATGGGTTAAACAGGACTAAAATTTAAACTTGAAGAAATTAAATGCACACACACACACACACACACACACGTCTTCTTTTTACTGTAATTGTGATTAAGAAGATTACCTTTGTCTCTTTTCACTTATGCAGCAACTCCACTACAATATTTTTTTAGTATGGCTTTAGTACTTGACGTTGAGTTGCCAAGTAGGCGTTTTTCTATCTTGCACCCTTACAATGATGTTATTTGCGACATCATAGATAATGATTTCTTCAAATTTCGTTCCTTACTGTTCTACTCACACCAAACAGTATATATTTGGTGGTTCAGTAACTTTTGTTAGTTTTAAGCTATATTTTATAAATATAAATATATTTACATTCATATAACTATGTAAAAGATTTTTTGTAATAAAATAAAATAAAAAACATTCAACAAATGATGATTCTTTCCGCGACTGTTGGTTCTCTCACACTAAAGGCCATAGATTATGCAACATTCACCAAGCCATAACTCATACAGGGGAGTTACTTTATGAGGCCATAATCATCTAATAATGAGGTCATGAAATTTCTTCGCCTAGTTCAATCCACAGCTGAAATTATTATTTTCCCGAACGAGATGCCATAACACCTGCTAAAATCTGACACCTTTACGTTTAGGAATATCGTAACCAAGTCTGATACAGGAAACGACCAGTTATTTTTGCAGCTAGATATTACACATCCCTGTCAGACTCATGATTTTCTCCCATTTTGGATTACCAAAACATTTGCTTAGGGATGCAAGTCTATTACTCTTGTAATGATATCATAGTGACGTTATTACCACATGACAGCCAAGTCATTAAGCTTTTAACCTGCTCACCTACATGGAACAATCCATTTTCTTTTGAATGAAAGGTTCACGCTTATTCAGTAGTACTATTTCAGTCACTATTGACTTACCTCTGTAATGTCCAAAATTTTTCGGTTACTTTTGGCTCTCCTCTCCAATTTCCAAACATTTTCTGTCACTTTTTGCTCTCCTTTCTGTAATTTCCAAAAGTTTTTGGTCACATTTAGCTCTGTTTCTAATTTCCAGAAATTTTTCGTCACTTTTGTCTCTCCTTTTTATAGTTTCCAAACATTCTCTATTTAAGCCAATTTTGATGAGAATTCTCCCAGTTTAAATTTGCAGGTTACGAGAAGGTAAAAGCACAACCTTGTTGTAGTCCCTCAAATCCATGATGCCGTAGGGCAGGTCTTTGGCTGAAAACTCAGCCCTCTTTGAATCTGATCATTTTTAGCCGTGTTGAGACCTCAACAACGTGTATGTCTAGTTTCTACAGATGAAAAATAGTCTTGACCAAACGTAACATCTCTAATTACTGCCACTTCTCCTCCCTTCTCCCTCATTGCGTATTTACTTTGGTTTTTGAATCGAAACATATGAAATCTCTCTCTCTCTCTCTCTCTCTCTCTCTCTCTCTCTCTCTCTCTCTCTCTCTCATTTTACTTCTTTAGACGCAAAGCTTACTCAATCTTGGACAGGGATAACTGGTAATGATGTGATCAAAACAGCAAAAATTCTTAGATGGCTGAAACAAGCAGCAATAATGCTTAGAAAATAGTATATAGGCTTATTGTATACTCCAGATGCACTGTCAGATA
>NC_087210.1:72952188-72967188 GCF_015104395.2 Macrobrachium nipponense | reverse complement strand
TAATTAAATTTTGATTTTGAGGTAGCTCAATAAATGATGTAACGCCAACGCCCAACGCTTTATCCGCTAATAATGTACGAGCAGTGTCACGATAAAACCTTCATTATAAGCAGAAATAAACGAGTAATTGGTCTGAATGCGAAGACCTGAGGGACATTATCAATGCTGAAGCGATCACGCCTCAGTGAACACGCTGTACTCCGCCGAGGAGAACGAGTTCTAGAAATTGCCCTAACTGAAGAGTACATGACCCGGAGAACACGATACCTTAAAGCACCTGATGTAACAACAGGCTGAGCCACTCGTGCGCAAAGAACACAAAACACTGGCCACGATGATAACAAATAAAGTGCACAGGAGGACCTGAGACTGACGAAATTTCGACATTGAAAATATACCAAGGGAATAAAAAGCGTCTGGCAAGGGTAACATCTGGTCAGTGAGGGATATCAGAACGCTTCGTTTCCGAAATTTAAATGTTTCCTCTAAACAATGTCATTGGAAATATTGCACACAATTTTTGCGGGATGGAAATTCGTGCATTTTGCCTATGTACCCCCCCAAAAATTGATTTGAATAAAAATAGTTCTTTTAGGAAGCGCTCCATATCCCACACGGAAGAATATAACTTCCTTTTATGGATAAAACGCATCCGAGCAGAGAGGCAGTTATAAAGAAAAAAATAAATAAATAAAAAAATAGAGACTGGTGGTCTGGACAGACGACGAGTGAGGCTGGGCGCTCCAAAAAGTGGGAGGGGCGGCAGACACACACCTGGGAAATGCCATCTGGTTTACGTATGATTTGATGACATCTCAGGCGGCGACTTATTTTGGCTGTTTTGACGTGAGGCAAAGAGTGCCCTGAAATGTCCCTTTTTTTTCCTGAGCTTGATATCAAAGTCGTAAATTATTAAATAGGTTCAGGAGAATGCGGTTGGCCTCATATCTCAAGGGGTGTTCGATGGTCTTGCTTTTTGTACTCTTCTGAAATATGATCTTTATTTGGGAATGTTTCCTGTCGAGATACTACTACTACTACTACTACTACTATAAATAATGTAATAGCAATACCTCCTGGGGTGGTACAAGTTTATTACTCGGATTGTATTGCATTGGATTTTTTATCTCCTTACCGAATAAAGACATAACCCGAAATCCGGCGGATGAAAAAGAGCACCTGATGCTGAGATATTGCTGAGAACGAAGGAAGAAGACTCACGACACCTCGCATGATATGCAGTTACTATGCAGGGCAACGCAAAGGGGAGGTGAGATTACCTTTGGCAATGTTGCAAGTGCCCCGATACTGTTGAATGTTGGCTGGCAAGCAGAAGGGTACTCCTACCCCCGGCCCTCCGTGATGCAACAGACACTGCCGATAGTACATTGGCTTTTAGTCATTTACAAATCATTCGCCTCGATTAAAGTATGATGGGATGTTGGGGATGGGTGTCCCCCGGGGGTAGGGGAGGGAGTGGGGACTGGATTTGTGTGGGGGTGGGGATGGGTGTTGTTTATGATGAAGTTATGACGCTCAAGGGTGAATTGGGTCATTGCCCCCTCTCATTAGGTCTGTTTCCTGTTCACACCTGTGAGGACAGGTAGCATTTCAATGCATCTGCATTGTGTCTTACTGCCCTGGTGACATAAATGCCCATGAAACGCCGTAAAAAATAATATTTTTAAAACCAGAAATTGGCAGGATGTCATAATTAACCATATTCACCTCAAAACCGACAAATAATTACAATGATTAAACATGAATGCACAGCCAAATTAAGTCAAACCCCTGAATCGTCTGTGAAAATATGAAAACCGAAACCGGTAGAAAAAGGAAAAGAAAAACAGATAATTCTACATTGACCCCGCCGATATAAATAAAAATAATTCCACGAGGCCAGACTCGAAAATGCTTAGGGTTCAAGGGATAAGGTCGTGAGGGGTGGGAAGTGTCTGGTGGGGGGGGGGATGTGTATGCTGTCTCTCTCTGTTCCCTCTGACAACTGGAGGAGAGGAGGAGGAGGGGAACGAGGAAGAGGAGGAAGAGGAGGAAAATGTGAAGGGTGGGGTGAAAAAAAAATGTAGGTGAGAAAAATGTTGTACAGTGGGGAAACGTTCGGATAAAAAAAAGTAAATATGAATACGGATACAAAAAGTGAAAGTACGGGGAATGTGAAAGGGGATGAGAGGATGAGGAAGAAAAGGTTGAGGGGCTAACAAAAGGTGAGAGGATGGGAGAAATAGAAAGGGAAGAAAGTGCCTAATCGTCAAATAGAGTAGGAAAGGTCGTGGGTGAGGAAAAGTTAGGTGCGCAAGAGTAGGGTGTGGAAGAGAAGACGGATAGAGAGATAGACAGGAGAAAAAAATTAAAGCAAATTGAAATTTTAAAGGTGGAAGAAATCTGTTTATAGGAAGACATGGAGAGAAATGGAATGGTGGAAGACGAGACGAGGTGAATGGTGAGAAGGCTAAGCAGCAGAGGGCGAAAGAGGCTGGTGCAAGGAACACTCTAAGGAACAGGAAACATAAATTGGGGAGGAAAACGTAGTGAGACAGAAGAAACGTAAGGGAAAATAACATGCACTGAGGAAATCATAAATGAAAAGGATAAGGTAGAAGAACAGGTAAAGCTGGAAGTAATAGAAAAAGTTTGGAAGTACCGAAGAGACAAGACTATATATATATATATATATATATATATATATATATATATATATATATATATATATATATATATATATATATATATGCATGCAGAAGCTAGGTACTATGTCGTACCTCTCAGTAAATGGGGATACATTCCACATTGATGCAGAATCCTTCTGTAGTTATACTAAATATATTTTTCTTGCACAGTAACTTATAGCTTTCGAAAGACAAGTTACTGTACAAGAAATATATATTCTATATAACTACAGAGGGATTTTGCATCATTGTGGATTGTATCTCCATATATTATATACTATATATATATATATATATATATATATATATATATATATATATATATATATATATAATTTTAAGGGTGGAAGAAGGTGAAGAAACAGAAGGATTATGTCTTGGGTGAGATGGTGGTTGAGGACACCGCTGTCGGCGTCCTTCTAGTGTGTGCTTACTCTATACAAAACCAATAATCCTTATTTGCAATATCATTAACAGAAGGAAAAGATAAGCACGCGTAGCCTCTTTGGGATGATGAGGGAATATCGCCCTGAGAACCGAGAGTAAATATTATTCGTTATCATTTTATTAATTGTAGGTATGAGCCATTAAGGAATTTCACGTGGCAGGCTATTCGATATTATGTCCGTAATTTACGAAATTAGATTATATACGTTCATATTACAAGGACTTGTGCAGACAGCTATTTTTTTATAAACATGCTTGCATACTCATAGAAATTTACATGCAAGTACATTCAAACATTCAATATATATACATATATATATATATATATATATATATATATATATATATATATATATATATTATAAAACCCACGTAAGAGGTAAGAGAAATCCGACACTTTGAACAAGTACTTTCATAGTTTATTCTACATTGAAAATGTAGAATAAACTACGTACTAAATCAAAGTTCCGGTTATCAAATACCTTCTTACATGGATTTTTTTTTTTATACTTAAGCACATGTCATTCGTTCTACATATATGATGCGTGTATATATATATATATATATATATATATATATTATATATATATATATATATATATATATATATATATATGTGTGTGTGTGTGTGTGTGTGTGTGTGTGTGTGTATTGTGACTGACACTTACATGAAAACTTGATGCTTTTTGTAGTCATGGAGTAGCCTCGAACATTCAGCCATTCCGTACAACCCTCTCGTTTATTCGAACACAGTCTCTTGCGGAAGCCCTCTCGCACACCAGCTCTTAAGTCAGTACTAAATCGCGTTTACAGCGATTTATACATATTGTAATTGACACTCGATGAGAGTGCTCTGTGTTCCAGGCCATTCGATGACCGTAAAAGACATTAGTCTCTCAGTTAATTGTCAGGTACAGTATATCTTTTGTAACAGTATGCATATAATATAATTATATATATACGATATATATATAGATAATAAATTATATAATATTATATATAAAAAAATAATTAAAAATAATAATTTAATAATATAATATAATATATATATATATATAGAGTGTATGAGTGCACATATGTTTGTCAACATGACAGCAAGAACATGCGTAAGAATGAATGCATTAAAAGATACTCATGGGCGCACCGTACGTCCGTATATTCTTTTCTCAGTAATGCTGCTTATTCTACAAGAGTAACGATGCTCACCTTCTTATTAAAAAGAAGAAGAAGAAGAAGAAGACGGATAAGAAGAGGAAGAAGAGAAATAACATAACTTACCATTTCTTTTCGAAGTTTTGCGTGTGATGTCGATCACCCAATTAGTTCGATCGTATTAATGTCGTTTGTCGAGCTTGAAAAACATTCCATCGCGGTAATCATTGCGTCCTTTTGCACTAATAACGATCATGGTATCGTAATCAGTTGTTGTGATAACGGGCAACCTTTCGCCTGGACAATTGACTAATGAAATCAAATTTCGAATCTTTATGAGATTTTTTTTTTTTATACTTCAGAACGTATATAATGCTTCTCGTAACAATTCCCCATTGAAGAATTTGAGTCGTGGTTCTCGGCGATTCTTGCGTCAGATTTCCCGCAAAACCCAGGAAGGTTATTCCGGATTATAATAGTCTCTGCGAGCAACAATTCAGCAAAATCTCTCATCCTTCTTCAAGGTCGTGCTCAAAACTCGCCAGCCTCAGATTTGACGAGACTCGCCACCTGTCTGTACGAACACACGAACGCCGTGCAGACAACGATCGGAGACACCATCCATCCAGACAGAGGTATAAGACACCACCCGTCTCGGAGTAATGAACCAAAAAGTTCCCATACTTATTTTGACGGACACTTCTCCAGCAACGCCTGTCGATTCATAGCTGAAGGGAGCGTCGCTCATCAGATTAGGTACGAACTTAATGTTTCTGGAAGTGTGTCTCTTAGGATCGTTTTGCTGTCACAGTGCATCAAGTCCTGTATATTATTGCATCAGCTAATGGCAGCGTTCAAAGAAAAATGTGGATCATTCGATCAGTTTTCAAACTTCTTGACTGACAGTCTTTGCAAGCACTATGATCTAAAGTTTCGCTGTATTGTCTGATGCGCAGATCACTCATTTCTATGGTAGTATTTCTATCCTTCCTTTACAATCTCTCATTACTTTCAGCACTTATTACCACTTAAATATGGAATTGATTTTCCCAGAGCAAATAAAAATATTTTATTTTAAACTGAAAAAAATTGACTACAATCAACTTGACTTAGAAACGCGGCGCACTTAACTAAAGACAAAACAGAAAGAAACGAGACTAAAAAAAATTGGCAGTGATTCCCTTTGAGCGTGACACTTGAAGACGTGGTCGCTTGGGCAGACCAACCACGACTGAGGTCGCCAATACCCCGCGCCACGTGTGAGCTCTGCCCCCATACACCACGGTGCCCGACCCCTCCGACTGGGGCGCTCGCCCGTTTATACCAAACTTACTACATCTGTCCACTGTAAAACGCCCCCGCCCCCACCACCGCCGCCGCAGCTATAATCTAACTTCAATCTACCCGCCACCACCAAGGGCATGGAGCGCCACCTGCCACTTTTCGGGCCTCGGATAGGCCTTCTTCGAAATACCCAGCGGGTACAAGTAGGCGTTCCTGACGCTGTTGACGTAAGGACCGGCACTGTGCCTACTTCTCGGGCCCATGAGGCACTTACCTCCAGTTACTGCTAAAATCACCGCTTATTATCCCGTATAGCCCTGGTGATCTCTAAAACCAGTATTCTTCGTCCAAGTATAGGCGTTATCAAGTATCTTTTGTACAGTTTTGGCTATCGCATTATGTCGGAAAAGAATCAGAATCAGTTTTCCATGCGGCAACGTCACATAAAAAAGTATGAATTCTAAAGGAAATTATTATTATTATTATTATTATTATTATTATTATTATTATTATTATTATTATTATTATTATTATTATTATTTTAGCTATGAAACTTTTTAAGCCAAACGATAATTCGGCTACTGTGCGACTGTAAAACTTACTTAAATGTTCGTGAAAGAGTCAGCATCAGAAATAAAAGGAAAACAAGAAAACCTCTAAATAACATAAAATTGACCAAAAAATTATCTGCATGAGCATAAAAACTGTAGATACGTTTCTTGTTAAATTTCTTCTCATATTTCTTGTTAGTAAAATTTAATTCCATTAGGCATTAACATCAAGGTGTGTCCAGATTGTTTTTATAAAACTCAAGCCAATGTTGATTCTACATTTTCTTTCATGGAATATCGCATAAGTACTGTTTAATTTGGAAATTTTGTAAGCAAATGAGATTTGTGTTGTCATCACTTAAAAATGTTTACCTGAGCCAACTTGCAACCAGCGCTTAATTCAAAGATGTAATCTTAAAGGTTTACAGACATTAAGTAATTAGTTCCGCGTTTTCGATTTCTAGTAAAAAACAATTAACTCCTTTCTTCACTTAGCAGAAAGCAAGCGACAAATTTTACGCCAAATCTCAAAAGAACTTATTTATTTCCTTTGCTAGTCATTTTCGGGTGGTAATGAAGCTGCTTATTACTCTTGTAATAAATATTAATTACTTTTGCAGCTACTCTGTCTGTTTACAGCTTCTTGGACTGTATGTTTTTGCCAGTTCTCAGCATGATTAAGTCTTAATGCTCCCCCTAATACTGTGCGAAAATCACTAACACCAGAGCAGATAAAATTCAAGTCCGCCCCTTTTAGGTTCAGAGTGGTGAATCCTCTTCCGTCGTGAGTGTTTGCTATATCACTGAAAGGTTATTTTGTTGCCATCTCCGAATGAAGTCCATTAATACCTTTTGGTGATCGATTTTCAGTTGTTAACTATTTCTTCTATGGTCTCCTCGGCGTAATGTCAATATTATTAGGTATAACTGAGGGCTATAAAATTGTAGTCAGTGAATTAAGTTATCTATTTTTTATATTAGCTTGCGTTACCTCTTAATAGCCAAATGCAGGTTCACTCATACATATATACATACGTATAAAGCAGAATTCACCGAAGAGAATTAAACTCATTTCGTACTGACTAATCATGAGGTAAAATTTGAACCAAATTGTTCACCGATTTCAGACTACGATAACCTTGATACAGATTTTTTTACGATAACCTTGATACAGATTTTTTTTATGGGAGTATCTAAAAACCTGTTTTTAGTGGAAAAGTGGGCCTGATTCTTTTTAATATCTTCCTTTGCAAGTTTTCTGTTTCTCCTCTTGAACAGCATTTATCTTGATATAGCCGGGAGAAATATACTGCTCGAATTTTTTTTATTTTCGTAAAGATTTACTGTTCAATATACTTTAGTCTTCATCTGATGAATAAGCTTTCTTTTATCATGCTTCCTTTTGCGCACCTCTGTTCGTTTTTTTTCTTTATCTTGCCTATAAAAATATATATGTATATAACTTTTTTCCCTTGAACCCCAGCGCCAGTCCTAACAAAATAATTCAATTTTCAGTGTTTGCACTGTCGTTGCATGTTGAGATATTCTATTGAATTTCGAAAGATGAATATGCATAGAAACCTTTTGTGAGTAGTATTATGTAAGCAGTACATTGAAAATACTCATCCAGTGGAGCTTTTATGTTAGAGAGCGGTTTTATATGGTCCATTTACCGGAGATGTTCGCAGAGTATTCAAAACGGTATTTTGACAAAGGAATCCAGTTATGCTCGTTAGGATTTTTTCCTTAAAAGAAACCTTTTTTTGTCAAAGGATGGCTGACAGCTCCTAGACTTTTAAATTTTTTTTTCCCCTCGCTTTTATGGTAAAGGGAGTCTGTTTTTTTCTTTCCCTTCCACTCTTTCCTTTTCCTTTACGTTATTTTTTTTTTTTGTGGGGGGGGGGGGGGGGGGGGCAGCTGTTGCTGCGAGCAGTGTTGGATCTGTGTCCTTGACACACGTATAGGACTTGTCTTTTAGGAGACGAATGACTCTCGATTTTTTCATAAACAGAAATAATGACGGAAAATAGGCAATTTTAAATTAAATAATGTGAGGAAATGAAGATAGATATATACAGTCAATAACGATGTTTGATGAAATTCATCTTATATATAGGATAAAAAAAAAATGTTAGATTGACAACAAATACGTCAAAACCAGAGACTGAGAAATAATCTTTGGCACTGACTAGTACCTGTTATTACAAATGAAGCCATAGGAAGAAACAATAAGTGGTCTCAGTGTAATACGTCATTAGACATAAAGCGTAACTTAAGAGACTCGCTTGTCACAATGACAGTAATTTTATGAGTAAGCTTAAATCCTAGATAGGTTGAGGTAGGTCGCTTTTATTTAGCTTTCTTACTTTTCAGTCGAACTTTTCAGTCGATAGATTGCGAAATTATTATTTACACGCCATCTCTATTTTGGAAATCGCCTTTTCGATTTCTTGCGAGTCAGACATAAAATTTTACCCAATGGGCATTGAAGATAAAGCTTGCAAGAGGCGCGTCTCGTGAGGGATGGTCGTCGAATGCATGACATACCCAGCTGCATGCCACGGAGATAATGAGGTCGTGGAAGACCAAAGGAAACATAGATGAGGACAGAAGCTTATGATGAGGAATGGCTCGACCAGAAAGACAGAACACAAGGGAGAGAGAGTTGCTCAAGTAGTATTTATTATTTTTTATTATCATTTCTTTTGATGTTTACGTAAGGCACGAGGAAATACGGAGATAGTTATTGCGAGTTCATAGAGTCTTAGTTGCCAGAGAGATGATGGCTTTTTTCAATTCAAGAAGTATTTATGTTCTCTTTATTTCTTGAAATGTTAATTGACTCAAGTCACGTTGAAACAAAGATGACTAATAGCCATCCAAGGGAAGGGAGTTGAAATGATGCTTTTTGTTTTAAAGCGGTGAAATAATCGACGAATAGATAACCAGTTAATGGCGCTGTGACCAAGGTCTATACAGTCTATTCTATGGGTCTTGGCTAAAGCAGCATAACGCTTACAATCTTTTTTGGTGGAAGCATTTTATTTAAATTGTTTATATAATTCTTGCATTTTACTACTATACAATTAAAAATCTTACACTTGCAGACCTGGAAGGCTAACAGTTTTAACACGCTACCCAAGTGCAGAAATATTAACAAAGAATTTAGGATATATGTGTAGAAGACCTTGTGAGGACCTACTTTCCGACTATAACAGTGTATATAGCCTTCGTAATATAAGCTTAAAAATGGGATTAAATGAGTAGAAACTAGATACAAAAATAAGTTTGAAAAGAGGATGATGAAGAGATTGGGAACGCTGCTTAGATATCAAGGGTTAGCTGGTTTAGATCAGGTGTTCTTAAGAGGGGTTATCCATACTCCTTGGCGGTATGAGAACCATATGATGGGGGTATGGGACTTGATCTCTGGATATTTGTATATATTTGATTTTAATGTGTCAATGTAGGTATATACATGAGTAAACTTTGTAACTAAATAACTATATAAAACTATAAATGCTTTTGATTTTCTTGCATGTTCTATTCCTAGCTATTCATACCTGAAGTATGTATTAAACTAAGTATATTAAGTTATATTGTATACAAATAGGACTTAAGTGGACTTGCCTAGTTTCGATTAAGCGGGCCTGAAGTGTGAAAAGGTGTGAAACGGAGTACAAGGCCGGGTGTGGACTTCCAGACATGTCCGACCAACAGGGCCGATTTATATCATTAAAGTAACGGGCAGGAAAGTGAAACCTGACTCCCGAGGTCTTCACGTTTCACCTGTAATTTAACCACCTTTTTTTTCCCTTGTTTATTTTTGCTTATCGACTTCTCGGTTTTCCAAAACGCCGAGCAGGTCAGCCATTGCCGGCCCAATGGCCACTTCCCTCCGTATAATGGACGCCTCCTAATGCATGGCGGAGCGTCGAAAATTCCTGTCATTCAGCTTTGTTATCTGCATCGTGCACCTTGCGCCCTCGGGGGCAAGAGATTGGTGCCCTTAGAAGCGAGAATGACTGACGACTTCGCGTCTCACGGTGCCTTAACCACACAAACTCTCTGGCTGGCCACATGACTCAGCAGCAAGCAACGCTTTCAGATTCAATCCGAAGCACCTGCTGAAGCCCTTCGCGCCTCCCTCCCTCCTTTTAAGGGGAAGATAAAAATGAAGGATGCAATATGCGAATGAGCCTCTCTCCATATTGTCTCTCTCTTTCACTTATCTCTCACTCTTTTTTTTCTACCCACCACAAAGAGCCTAATGGTCTTTAGGGAAAGTTTAGGTGCGTCACGGCTGATGTACAAACAAGCAAGAGAAAATAAAATTTTGGAAATGATCCCAGCTGGACGCTAGACATGCTTAATAGTTTAGGAAAGAGAGAGAGAGAGAGAGAGAGAGAGAGAGAGAGAGAGAGAGAGAGAGAGAGAGAGAGAGAGAGAGATTCCTACAAGAGTTTGTTTTTCCAATTGTGTCGTCTACCTGCTTATTGCTGTTGATCCATTTTATTGCAACATGCACCATGTATAGAAAATTACATATTAATAATGTGATAATAGTTGATACATATAGATTATACTATATATATATATATGTCTGTGTGCATATGTATGTATATATGTGTGTAAATAGAGGCTAAGTGCACTTCGTGGATTTTGACCTTATACATATTCATCACCTTCCAAATTTTCGTGATTCAGTTATACATGCATACATGCATATGCATATATATATATATATATATATATATATATATATATATATATATATGTGTGTGTGTGTGTGTGTGTGTGTGTGTGTGTGTGTGTGAGTGTATGTGTGCGTGCGTCTATGTAATATATATATATATATATATATATATATATATATATATATATATATATATATATTGACCTTGTTTGTTTTGAGAATTTTCAGTCTGTTATATTTTACTGTACGAAAGAGAATATGAAATAATTGAATAATGTGGATTTAGCTAAACATCCAGTAACGGCATTTCACACCCCTTGAGAAGGACCTCCAATACCGAGGCACTGGTGGTAGGCAAGGGGAAAGTAAATACAATTCTATCTATCTGCATTATGGATTCTTCATCTCAAACTAATTCGGTACCTCTTTCATTAAGAAAATGCTTCACCGGTCCCTTCTATTTCACAATCTTAAAATAAACATACAAATTATTATTTTGTCCTTGCATAAGCATCGTGTTAGTTTAATATTTTTTCATTTGTTAGATTTCATATAAAAAAAGGTCTAATAAACATTAACTTTAATTCCGCCTTACTCCAGAAGCAAAGTGTAATCGGGCTTCAGCAAAATTGGCACTTCCAGCGAGGGCCAGTAGGGGTTCTGTCACATAAAGACTGAATAATGAAAGAAAATTGCGCAGGTTAATAGCGGAATAATTTCATTATTGAAGAATCATTCTCAAAGAGAGTCGTTAATGAAAGGGAGTTGCGAACTTTTTTGCAAACTCTTCCTTCCCCTTGAGAGCCATGAAATTCTGTTTTAAGTTTTGTGGTCCAAACGCTTTTAGATCTTTTGCGTAAGAGCTTAATACGTAATGAGGGACAGGGGATAGTCCTTTTACTTAAGAATGTTTTCTTTCCACAAAGGAAAAGGAGGAATCTCAAACGAAAATAGAAAACGAGTGAAAAAAAAGAACCATACCTCCTCTGCTTGAAAGGAACGTCTGCGTTGCCTTTATTGCGTAGAGCTCGTTTGTGCTACCTGGGGAATTTTGCCCATTTGGCGATCTGGTTGAGCTAGTGTTTACTTTCTATGGGAGCTTGTTGTAAAAATAAAAAGACCCGTCTAACTTGCGTTTTCCCCTCACGAGTACTTCTCTATACTGATTAGAACGGTCAGTGTAATTCATATTTATTTTTAATTTTTTGCCCTTATGAATCATCACTTGTTTGTGTAAGCTTTCTGATCTATGTATATCTTCTTAGCGCCTGTAAGTCGTCAATTGTTTATGTATGCATATTTGTTGTTTTATGTAAATATTTACGCATAGTATATGTGTATATACATGCATATATATTAACTATGCATTGTGTGTATATATATGTGTATGTATGTAGATTATATATAAACTTTTTACTATTTTAACGAAGAATTGGTATTCGATAATCATAATTGGAGAGCTTTTATGCTCAGATGTAATATTATTAAAACAATATAAACCGTATACATTCACTGCTTTGCTTCCTTCTCCTCTTCTCCTCTCCCATTTCTTCATCTTCTCCTTTGTTCATCACACATCCTCGGTGACGTTCTCTCGTTCCCAGATGAAAAAGTGACATCATTAGTGGTTGTAGGTCACTACTGTGAGTGACGGATGAGTCTGCCGCAGCTGTAGTACTTGGGACGCGAGTTCTCTGGATAATAATAATAAGACTCTGCAAATCGTCTCTTCTGACAAGGTGTGACGCTTACTTTCACTAGATGAGTGACATATTCAAACTCTGTTCAAAATGTTCAAAACGATCATTTTTATACTGAATAATGGAAATTGGCTTCATCATTATCATATCAGTTTTCGTCCAATTTTCGTCTGTTGCAAGTGTGTGTGTATATATATGTATATATATATAATGTCATATCACATTTCCGTGATTTATATACATATATCGAGCTACAATGTCCTTTAATATCTAATTCGCTCTACCTCGGAATTAATATATTTTCATATATGCTTAACCGAAGGGGAATTTTTTCTCGATAATAGACTTGCCTGGACCTGGGCGCGAACCCATGGAGCCTTTCAAATCCAGGAACGTCAGTAAAGCTTTTACCTACTACACCAGTAGGTAAAAGCTTCACTGACGTTCCTGGATTTGAAAGGCTCCATGGGTTCGCGCCCAGGTCCAGGCAAGTCTATTATCGAGAAAAAATTCCCCTCGGTTAAGCATATATGAAATATATTAATTCCGAGGTAGAGCGAATTAGATATTAAAGACATTGTAGCTCGATATATATATGTGTGTGTGTGTGTGTGTGGATATATATATATATATATATATATATATATATATATATATATATATATATATATATATATATCAGAGAGATATATATATATATATATATATATATATATATATATATATATATATATAATATATACATGCATATATATATATATACATATATATAAATATATAATAGATATATATATATATATATATATATATATATATATATATATATATATATATATATATATATATATATATATATACATACATACATAGATCGATGATTCACTAGTTAGAAGGCCAGGAATTTATGCTGGGAATGGTGGAACAATTAAGCACCATTCGTTAAGACCCTTTGTTCCTTCGTTGATCAGAGGAGGGAATTACGTACCTGGGAGGTAATTGACTCTGATGGTTCGCAGCCAAATTGAATTAATGTATTCAAAATGATGGACTGGGTTGCAGCCAGTTATATTTAGGAAATCATACTGATTTTGTTAACGTTCACGCGTCTTGCAATCTTATTGAAAAATGTAATACCATCTTAAAGTTTAGATGATTTTTATATTACAAGTTTAAAACAACTCTTGTCTTATATGTGTATATATATATATATATATATATATATATATATATATATATATATATATATTATAGATAAAAAAGCAAACAATATACTCTTTCGGATATGCAGTGGTACTGCGTAATGTGCTTTAGGCATACAGTCATAAAAGTTTATTATTGCTCGTTCTAATTACGCCAAAAATAGCATTTCATATCATGCTTTTATCTCTATACGGAATTATGGGGGTGCAGTATCAATATTCATTTATTTCCGTCACAAAATAAACCCATAACTTGCCTATGAGACCTAGCTTATCTTTTGCTGTGTTTGTATTTTTATTTTAGACAAACTGTGACAAGAAAGGATTGTCACCACGTGTTTGGCTTTTTTGGTGTAAGCGGTTCTTGTTCATTTTGGTTCGTATGGGACGTGAGGAGTTGCGTACCCTTTTCCCTCTATTGGTATATTTGTATCGAACGTACACGATTGAGGTCATTGACAGGGTTCGACACTTTCATGAAATCATGTATTTAAATCAAGGAATGTTCAAGACACGCCTGGCACCCATGTAATGAAACATTCATTCCTTTCTCACCTGTCATCTAATCGGCCATTTTTACCCCGGCAGAGAGAGAGAGAGAGAGAGAGAGAGAGAGAGAGAGAGAGAGAGAGAGAGAGAGAGAGAGAGAGAGAGAGAGAGAGAGACGAAAACAACATTCGTCACGTCCATTTCCTTGTCGAGCTTACTACTACTACTACTACTACTACTTCTACTACTACTACTACTACTACTACTAACTACTAACTACTAATACTAATACTAATACTACTATTACTACTACTACTAGTACTACTAATACTACTACTACTACAACTACAACTACAACTACAACTGCTACTACTCGGAGACACAACGCCATCGACCTCGCACCTATTATTAGCCCCGGCAATTTCAGACCATTAGCACACCTAATGACCATTGTCTGTGCCCATTATTGTCGCGGGATTTTTAGAAACAGCTGCCGGGCGATTCATAATGAGTTAGTTAACTCGCCAAATAAATCCTAATAATTGATTTTGTCAGCTCATCGTGTAGAGCTCCGGTTCCCTTTTATGCCGCCGAGATTTAACCATTTTTATTTCGTTTTATTTTTGTTGAAGAGTGGCGATTGTGATCCTGGGTAATAATCAAGTTCATTACTATAACCGAACACATTTTCTCTTGCAAAGCAAGATTCTGAAAGAAAACATATTCATTTCTGACCTTTTATTATAAATTCCCCATAGCTCTCACATGCATTACATATGTAAATTACGCCCAATC
>NC_087210.1:72913903-72951688 GCF_015104395.2 Macrobrachium nipponense | reverse complement strand
AAGAAACCTTGCATGCTGTTTGTCCTTATATAACTTATATGTAAAAATTTGATTTCCTCTCTCTCTCTCTCTCTAATATATATATAATATATATATATATATATATCTATATATATATTATATATATATAATATCTGTATATATACACATGCATACATGCAAACACACATACGTACATCATACAAATACACATGAGTACATACATACAAACTCGCGTACAGACATGCATACGCACTTACATACATAAACGTTTGTGTGTTGTTCCACTTGACAAGAGATGAATTTTTATAAAACAAGGTATTCGGTCACTGCCATGTTCACCCATTAAGGGGAACAATAGGGATGAACCGCTTTGCAGACAATGTCAAACAGAATGGGCAGCTTCATATTCATATGGTGCACAGATTGTTTATCACACTGTAGTTATTACTTCTGTGCTGTGCGCAACCTTGGTCTTCTTGATAATCTGTGTTCCAGTTCTTCGATACTGCCATGGCACTGCAAAATGTCCATATTCATCTTTTCTTCCAGCCATTCTAACTCTATATTATGAAATAACTTCATCTCATCAGCTTTCTCAGATTTTCTTTGATTTTCATTGGGTATTCACTCTTTCAGGTGAGACGGTCCTTTCTTTCCAAAGCATTTTTCAGGGAGGCTGCCCCCTTGGCTGCCTCATCTCTCTCGCATCCGGCCATCGCTCATTGCTTTTACTTTCAAATCTCTATTTAACGTTAACCACTTCCTTTATTCTTCCACCCAAATTATGTTAATTTTCGGTCTTGCTTTTCATTTACCGTCAATAATTTACTCTCGCTGATATTTATCTACAACATTTCCCCCCTTACTGAGATTTTCAAACTTTGACCAGTACATGATTCACACAGCCCCTCTTTGTCTAAACCAAAATTGCTCCTCCTCTATATATGCCCAGGTTGTTTGTATATCTTCTCAGTTATAATTAAGTACGTCATACTTTTATAATTCTGTCATGTTGTTCGTCACCGATCCAGCTTTCGACGAAGAAAAATTGTTCATTGCAGTCTTTTCTTTGGAACTTTTTCTCATCCGAAGATATACGTCACATACTCTGGCCATCCATTGAATTAAATAGTTACTGCAATACTGCATCTCACTGGTAGTCCTGTTTGTTGTTTTATAATATATATATATGTATATATACACGTACACACATACCTACATACATATATACATACACTTTTGTCCCTAATTCACGCTTGACTTATGTACTCTCGGATGTTAAGCCCTAAACGCCTTTTGATATCGAATTCACTTTACCATGGATTTAAATTACGCTTCAGAATACACACACACACACACACACACACACACACACACACACACACACATATATATATATATATATATATCTATATATATATATATATATATATATATATATATATATATATATATATATATATATTATATATATGTGTGTGTGTGTGTGTGTGTGTGTGTGTGTGTGTGTGTGTTTTTTGTGCGTGGAGAGAGAGAGAGAGAGAGAGAGTGTTTGGTAATTAATCACCTCTAGTTAAGGGAACTGTAACTTTGATGTTTCGCTGTTTTGTTAAACCATGCATCATGTCTCACGTCATTTTTTTTTTCTAAAGTATTCATTGCGTACATACTACGGTTCGTTTTATTGTGCAGTAAAATTTTTGCGCGAAATCCTGGGCATAGGAAAATACGATCATTCTGAGAACAATACCACGATAGATAACAAACATTTTATAATTCCTTCCAAAGTTCGTTCCAGTGGGTCAAAAATTTATTTTGGGATCCGATCCCGCGAGCAGCGCGGACACCCGTGACAAGAGTCTGCAAACGAAATGGGACATCGTTATCACCTGCGAAGAGGCGGCGGGTGAATATGCATTCAGGGCGTCGCCAAGTTTGTTGATAATTTTGCTTGTTTCTTACTCTCCGGGATGGAAATGAGGGGGGAGGTGTTTGGCGCATTATTGGTATTCCCGCAAGCTCTTATTTCTGAACAATTGTTGAGTAAATGCATTTGTTTTTGACATTGATTATCAGTTTTACGAAAAGATAAAAACGCGTCAGTTCCTTGAAAAAATATTTGACACAATATTTCAACCAAAGAAAATAGATTTGAAAAAAAAAAGATCGCCTTTCTAGGTTGTCCTTCAAAGTATCTTTATTCAGTTTACTGGTGAGATTTATTGTATATTTATTAGATCTCGGCAACTCTTCTAACGCAACTGTCTCGTTATTTTCTGTTTTGTATTGCTATTATTTAATGTTTATTTATTATTTTTGGGCAGGTGTTTTGTACTCGGAATACAGTTGCATTACAATATTTATTTGGTAAATTTTTGGAAGAATTTGCTGATCAGTAATTTGTTGAACAATCTCAGGTACTGTACTTAATTTTTTGTGCATCTGTAATTTAGGATTTTTCCGAATAAATCATGTAAGCGTATCATGTGCAAGGATATTTTCATTCGAAAACACGAGTGATTGAATCAATGCTAGCTTAAGGGTAATATAAAATAAGAATTTCATTAAATATCATAGCACATTGCTGATTTGCATGCCGAGGAAAAGTTAGAAAAACATTAGCTTTTATGCCTTTTATTCAGGTAATTATATTTAAATTGGTAAGCGAAGTAAGGAGCAATAACATGTTGTGTGTAGTTGAACAGAAGGGACCTGAAAAAAAAAATAAGGCTTTATTGGGCAGCAAAACAAAACATTTGTAAATTCAGCAAAACGGCGAATGCTAGCAGCCAGCTTAGCAAGACCCTTTGGGGCACCCGAGTCCACCCAGTAGTGTACTATAAGTGTACTTTCTTTTTCTTTCTTTTGTATCGCTTACTTTTATCACAAGTGTTTCCTTCTACAGAGTCAGGAAGCTGGCTTTATTTTAGCCTGTCTGCAGAAAAAAGCTATAGTAATCTTCTTCTCTATATATAAAAATGCATGTATGTTTGTATGTATGTATGTATGTATATATGTATGTATGCAATTTCAACCAACCGTGGTATACATACTACTTACCATCTGGGAGTGAACACTGCAGTTAAGACATCACTGGCACCAAAGGTGGGGTGTAGGAAGGGGGAAATGTAAACATTTCAGAAAACGACAGATACTAGTGTCTAATCCATAGTTTTTGAGGTCGCTGTGAGAAGAATAGTAACACTCCCAATGCCCTTTAAATCCAAGTTCAGCCCCGATTGGGAGAGGGGTGAGAAGCGGGTGAAATGTAAAAATAACTAAAATGACAGATATTATCAGTGTCTAATCCATAGTTTTTGAGGTCGGGGATGAGAATGGGGTGAAATGTATAAATAACCAAAACAACAGATGTTAGTGTCTAATCATGATAGTCTTTGAGGTCACTGAGAAGAATAGTGACCATCCCGATACCCTTCAAGTCCAAGTTCAGCCCCAACAGGGAGGGAGTGAGAAGGAGGTGAAATATAACAATAATCACAAACGACAGATATTGGTGTCTAATCCATAGTTTTCTAGGTTGCTGAGATGAATAGACTCTGAAGCCCTTTAAGTCCAAGTTCAGCCCCAGTAGGAAAGGGGGCTACTATCTTAACAGGAATGAGAGAGAGAGAGAGAGTTTATCAGTTGCAATCAGAGATTTCCCGGGCAGCGCTGGGTTGGTCAGCTAGTAGTAAAATAAATGTTTATTTTATGTATGTAGTTAAGTCAAGTTTTTTATGTAATTGTTTTATAACTGAATTGAGCTAGTTGGTCAGACATATTGGAGTTAAAGAATTTATATCTTTTAAATAAAGAAGCTCAGACACTGTCTAGTTTTGTCAGACTTTGTGGGAAATTTGAAGACTACATACTATGTTAAATGCTTACCCCAACATAAATTGTCTTTTGGTCGCTATGGAGAAGTAATGAATTTTGCAACGGATGATATGTAATGGTATGAATATATATATATATATATATATATATATATATATATATATATATATATATATATATATAATATATATCTTATATATATATATAAATATTATATAGATGACCATTGCAAACCACATTATGTTTTGTCAGTTATAGTCAAGAGGTCTTTTTTTATACTTTATGTAAGAATCGTGACTGAAACTCCTACTGGTGGCCACTGCAGGACCCTTGCATTGTCGAACGTGGCAATACGTTTATTTATGGGGTACAAAGCGATCTATGCGTATTTATGCATTCAGTTGCCTGTTTGTATTCAATATTCAGTCGTTGCGTTCATTTACCTGTTTGTATCGATCATTTAGTCATCAATGTATGTATGTGTTGCTCGGAAACTGCTATCCGGTCTCTCTTTACTGATGGGTTCACTCTCATTGGAAGGTAGGTTTAAAAAATGCAATTCGGGTTCTCTTGTACCTGAAGTCTCTCTCTCTCTCTCTCTTCTCTCTCTCTCTCTCTCTCTCTCTCTCTTCTCTCTCTCTCTCTCTCTCGACTTACTAAAAGCTCTTGACAGAAGAACCTACAGGAAGAATAAATTGAATAAAGTCTAATATAATCATATCAGTACAAAAGGATAGCTCATCACAGAAATAGTCAGGAGCGTAACGAGGTAAAAGAGACCTCACAGATTCTTCAAGTGATATATACTTGAAGCCTATAAACCACTTTAACTGACGTACTTTAGGGGACGAACGAAGGAAAGACGTCAGATAGGATTATAATGTTCTCGTTAGCGTGAGTATCCATAAACGCACGTGATAGCGGCTCCTATGATCCTATTATCCTTTGAAGCAGCCCAATAGAGTGGCGCATTAGCAGTTGGGGGAAATGTCATATTTCTCGGTTCATCTGATTTTCGTCTTGACGAGAAGAGTGAGAGATATCCCTACACCTCTCGTCATCATAGTCGCCTTGAATTTGAAAGGAGGGTGTAACTGCAACAGAGATTTTGTAAAGGAATGCTAAAAGCACTATGTTTATGGTATTTGCTAAGGTTATCCTCGCCCTATTTGTTCTTGCGTTTTGTTAGTGTATTGGCTCTTTTTGCTTTTCTCATTAGGCTCTTATCTGTTTTGGAGCTAAAACTCGTCATATGTTGTGTGCTTCCGTCTCAAAGAGCAAAAACAACCACCGCAAAACTTAAAAACTGAATTCATATTATAATAGCGGCACGTGCACGGTGTTCTCCTTCGCTGTCGTTTGTATTCTTATCTACTTTCGTTGTCGCCTTCTTTTTCTTCCTTTTAAATGGCACCTTCTTCCAGCAGAAAAAGGAAGAAGAAAAAGATGGTGGCGTGCAGCTACACTGGCTGGCGGACCCCATAGTGGGGACGTTCCTTCGCGCGAGGCCTTATGTGGCGAGGCGTAAATCGTGTCAGCATTATCACACATGGCGATGCTAATAAAACTTCGGAGGATTCTGCATTCAAACACCCGATATCCTTCCACGTAAGGCGTTGCATTTATGCTTACCGGCGCGAGAGCTTAGCAGCTAATATCGCTGAGTATCGTCGGGACATCTGAGTCATCGCCGTTTCCCCATTATTTCTTCTTAAATCTTTCCATTTTAAAAGTTGCTTCGTCAAACAGTGACGATGCAGGGGACTAAAAATACCCGCCGTCGCGTCTCGAGTCCTTAAAGGGAATTTTTGAGTCGCAGATGGTAAGGAATTAGACGGCTGCATTCAAACAAACCTATTTTGGTCATTTTTCTTCGAAGGGGTGCTATCGGGTAGAAATATCCAGCATCTATGACGGGAAATGGGATATTTCGAGAGTCGATTGCCAGTCAGAGTGATCTGCGAACGATACGCAACCGAACTTTTGAAACAGCAGGATAATGAAGCAGCAGCTGCGTCAGCTGTATCGCCATTATCAGCGAGAGAAAGAAAAAGAATCAGAAAGGATGGTACCGCCGCAGTGATAGTCTGTATCCTTAAAGTGCTCTGTATACGTCCAGGCAGAGATTGTTATGAGGTGCATAAGATGAGGTCCATTTGCTGTAAGTGAATCTAGATTCATGGAACCGTTCTTCAAAATGATGCTGTCTAATCAAACCACGCCCGGATGATAGAGAAACACTTAGTTTTGATAGAACAGGCCATTCTGTTGGGAAATGGTGCTTTTTAGTGATCTTAAAAAGTCTCTCTCTCTCTCTCTCTCTCTCTCTCTCTCTCTCTCTCTCTCTCTCTCTCACACACACACACACACGCACACACACACACACACACACACACAGATTTACTCGGTTATAAACACAAATTGGTCAAACATATTTACACAGTCCACCACGTGCAGTTTAGTGCCTCTCTCTCTCTCTCTCTCTCTCTCTCTCTCTCTCTCTCTCTCTCTCTCTCTCACACACACACACAAGTAGATACAAACAAATGAGAGTGCATAACTGTACATCAGTGAAAATCACAACACTCATATAAAGAAAATGGTCTCCGTTTGTGAATATTTTCCCGGCTGTTTTCTGACGTATATTGTGCTGTCCTCATACCTCCATGCCTTGCATATTAATTCCATTACGGCATAAAGGAAACAGTAAGACCAAGCAACGATTAGCCATTCCTTTTGCAAATGCAGACCACCGCCACTGCTGTTGCTGCAGCATCCACAACCCCTCCGGCAGTGGTGCAATAAACTTAAAAAACTTTAGGAGAGGTTTGCGAACGTCACGAAACGAATACGAAGTCGAGGTTCGGCGATGATTGTTGTAGTTCTTCTTGGAATTCCTGTTCAAGTCTAGTTTCTCTGTTCAGTTAGCGGCTGATTCAGGTAAAAAGAATGACTGATGCGTGATCTTGAATTTATGTTACAAGCTAATAAATATGTTTTACCCATTTTTTTTTCTTTTAAGAATTTCTCCCTCATACTTACAGCCGATTGATGCACTTTGTGGCAGTGACCTATATCATTGGAATGAACGTTGAGAGTTTCGTGGCTCTAATACCTTTTTCAAGATATATATCGAATTTCTGAATCATAGTCATTTATTTCGTACGCAAATTCTTCCTTTTCCTTCAACGAAGAATTTTTGGTAGCTTTAAACTGGTTATTGATATTGCCCTTTACAAGTACGTGGAACATTCTCCTGCTAAGCAAACTGACTCACACTTTCCACGGAGGCGAATGAGTGCATTTTGTGGAAATGTTTAGCAGGATTTGATTGCTGCTTATCCTCGTGCAGTTTTTTCAGATTAATTTTTAAAATAGATGCTTCGAGTCACTTTTCTTTAGTAATGATTGTTCTGTATGTGTTGAAAGGCATTTTAAAGGGTAATTTCCTTGAGCACACACTGGCACATTTGTAGAGGTTTGCTTTCATAATTATTCGCGAGAGCTGTCAAGGACTTTTGTGCAAAGTTTGAAACGTTGTCAGATCCTGGAACGATTAATGAAGAATATGACTACTTTGCAGGTTTTAGGATATATCGAGGAGGGTTTATTGGTAATAGAATTATTGCTTTTAATATTGAGATGTGTTCTGAATTCTGGAAAGATATGTAAATTTATGCTTCTGTATTCATAAGTTATTAAAAAAACGCTTATGAATATACGCGCCTCTAATTAAAATTTGTTCAAAGGGTCAGTAAAGATAAGTCCTTCGGTACTATTCACGTGACCTTCAAAGATCACAGAGGAATAACGATTCAGTGCAAAATATGAATCCTTTTCCATTTGTACATAATAACTGAACTTGAATCAAAGCAACCATGTATCAAAATTTATCACAATAATTTCATTTTATTGCGGTCGACAGATTTATTAGTTTTATCATTGGCGCGGGTGACGACTCAAGTGTTATTAATGAGAATACGAATTTAGATGACACTTATTGATAAATGTGCCTTCATTCAAGATTTATTTGCTCTGTGGAACCATGCCGGGCAAGTTGGGCATCTTCTTGTCTTGTTTTCACGAAAGCATGCTCTTATTTTAAAATAATAGCACCCTCATTCTTAAAAACTTGTTGGTAAATTCATCTATACACACACACATACACACACACATATATGTATATATATACATACATACATATATATATATATATATATATATATAATATGTATGTATGTATGTATGTATGTATACATACAGCATATACACGTATGTATGTATGCTGTTCAAGAATCTTTTTCCGAAAACGGTTAATGTAATTGAATTACAACGCTCGGAAGAAAAGAAAATAATGCATGTATAACCACAACCTCAATATTTAATATCTTTCTGTGGGATTCTACGGCTTGTGGTCGGTATAAAGGCTGTAAGAAGTCATTGTAATGAAAATAATTACTACTGTACAGATATGTAAATTACGTAATTTGCAAGCCTTTTACACTCGAAAGTTTTAGATTACTACCTCGTAGGCATAAAAGTAAAATTGCTACGTGACTCTGTGCTCGTGCTAGAGACATAGGGATTAGCAATAATGACTTAGAGTTTGTACAAACGATATCGCTAAGCGATAGCATGTTTGTACAGTCAATATCACCGAGTGACAACGTGTTTGTGCGAATGAAACAGCTGCATGGAAACGTCTTCATGCAATTATATCCGTACGTTATTTATGGGTTTCACGAGTGTTATCGCTACTCGGCCTGTATTCTGACGAGCTATATCACCCGGGCATGACGTGTTTGAAATGACGATGTTTCCGCTTTGTATTGTGTTAGCACAGGCGATGTATTCGCGTGATATTCCTTCCATATATTTCGATGTGATTGCTTTTCTTAATGACGGTTTCGTTAAGGTGGTATCTTCGTAATATAGTAATTACTCAAAGAAGCGATATTGGCTTTTCTTATGATGTTGATGTGTTCACCAAAGTGGATTGAATTTTAGGTATTATGGCTTTGATTCTTTTTTCATCTTTGTAATATTAGTCGTCAGTAGTATCTTGAAAACTTTAAGACCAAGTGATGAGATATCATTAGTTTAGTGGGAGAAATGATTTGCTTTGAGGTTCATACTTTTTACTGATAACTGTTTAGCTTCTCAGAATTTTTTTTCCTTTTACGCGAGATCAGGGATTTTCCCTAGATAGTGGCCACCAAGGGTTTTCGGGGGTCGTTATTTAGGACTAGTATTTCTTGGGGGGGTCATTATCTTCACAATAATTAAAGTGTTTTTGTTTATGTTTTTACGGTAACCCCCTAAACACTCCTCAAAGGTGGATACGTACCGGGTCACAACCCTTGCGGGTCACTATCTGAGAAAGGTTCGAGATCAGAACTAAGGGGCAAAACCTGTCCTAGTTAAAAAAAGAAAAAATGTATATGGGTCACAGTGCGAATAAAAATATGGTGAGTCAAAGCTCCAAGGGGGATAATTTCCAGATTACAAAATTCTCTACGTTCCTCAGTATTTCATGAGTTGTTCGACCTGCCTCTTTTCAAGAGGCATGCCTCCTATCACAATGTATTCTTGAAGAGATTTCGAGGGTCTGTCGTGGAAGGATGCATGCTTATATGCGACTAATAGCGAATAACCCATGCTCATCGTTCATTCTAGATCTTTCACATAAAGATTCGTGATTTGCCAGAAAAGTAAAAGATTGCTCCCGATTTAAGAAACCAGCGTTGTAAGGGTTGATTAACTTACCTTGACATCTAGAATATTTCTCGTGAACTTCGAGAATTTCTTAATGATGACAAAATGGTAGAGCACAGTGCCTTACGATCGACTGGTTTAAATTTGTCCAAGTTTTTGATACTGGACACATGTCGGCACACTAAGCTCCATAACTATCTCTCGTTAACTTATTAATAAAGAGTTGAGTCTCTGAAAGGGACGATTGGTGAATGTTTTTCTTCACGTGATTATTGGTAGTCTTAGGTTTGCTACAGAAGTGTTAATAATAAAATAGCCCTGAGGGTGACTTACCTTAGTGATATTTCTCCTCAAAATGGTCCAGTTGTATCTCTGAAGGTAATTACACGATGAAAGGCTTTTGCATGAACATTATTGCAAGTATTCTTATTGTAATATTGCATACTGATTTTCACAAGACCAGTCTTAGTTCATTTAGAAAGCAATTTCATGCATTGTGACAATATTTGTAATTTACATACAGTATTTTTTTTATGTTTTGATTGGCTGCAATTGGAAAAAATATTGTTCCATTCGAAGCACGTTGCCATTATGCCTCCCGAGTTTGCTTTCATTTTTACGTTGTAAATCAGTTCTTCACATTGTTATTTTCTAAAGTATTTTTTTTCCGTAAATCGATTCCTGTAAACACTCCATTAAACATCCACTATATTCTGATTTTCTAACTGAAGGCAATGTTAATACGCATACCATATCAAAATCACAGCAGTGGAATTTGGCTGATAGTACATAAACTGACAGGGTACCTGATTGATCTAGTTTGGGAAACATTGCCCACTCGCAAACTATGTGGCAAGTTCCGAGGAACTTCTCCGGGGTTAGAGTTTACCAGGTGTTACGATACGACCTGGTTCGAGCACTAAACCTTAAGGTAAAATTTTAAGATAGCTAGTATAGACAAATGCGTTTAATCTAGCGCCGCACAACTTAGGCAGTATTCGCAATGAATAAAATCATACAGTAACATTCCTATAAAATATAATCCTTAGGCATAGTACAGACAATAATTACTTAACAAAAGGTAATGTAAATATGATACGCAAGTCACTGCTCCAGTGAATCTGTTGGTAACGTCCTATTTTCTCACAAAGTAAACATTTAGTACAATACAAGGAGCTTATAAACACTTATGAAAGCATGAAAGAAAAGTATGGTTTTCTATTACATCCAAAAATCCTAAAGTATAGGACGCTTTTACGGAAACAGGAAGCACCGTAAGAAATAAGTTTACAAATCTGATTCTCATGAAACTTGCGCCGTGTTGTTACTTTTCTTTGCTTTCAATTAATTTTTCGTGATTTTTTTCCAATAAGATGAATAAGATAAACGGTCCCAACTTCTGTTATTCCAGAGAACTTTATCTTGTACGAGTATGTTTGGGTCGCTTTCCAACAGACTACCAAGGCATGTTGTAAGTTATGTTAACTTTTTTATATTTGTTTTCTTTTTCTTCAGTGACATCCTCTCCCCCTCATATGTTAGGCTTAGGACCTGAATAAGCGTATGAATTAAATTTGTGGCTGTCCTCCTCCGAGTAGCATCCGATGTTATGCGTGAGGTTCATATATTCATTCTAATTTCCATGCCATCTAGTGAAGTTTTTTCAGTGTCAGCCATAGGAAATGTACATATGCGGTGTTGTAGCATTACGGATGATAAGCAATTTCTATTGAAATTAAAGTCGCTGAAATTAATGCCATTATGTGAAAATGTATTTGGGGCTGGGAAGAAGTACGTTCTATGTCGAAAGACCTTTGAAATATTTCTATTTCCAGGTTTTTCGGTAGATTAGAATTGATTTTTTTTTCCAGTTAAAATAAAGAAAAGGACTGGGTGCAGTCTATCCCCCAGTGTCTATCCAGTGCAATCAGAATGAGTGACAACAATTTATTTCATATTTTTAACCTGATCTACATGATATCACTGAGTAACATCAATCAACCCTTGTTTTTTTAAATCATCTTCTTTCTCACCGTTATCCCTGCATTAAGGGGTCGGTTGCCTGATGCACCTTCTCCTCTGCTTTCTATCAAAGGCATTATCCTCCCCCAAACTCTTCTCTCCATATTTTCCTTCACTTTATCCCACCATCTAATTCCTGCCTCCCTTTCGATCTTCTTCTAACAGGTTCTTGCGGGCACTCTTCACTCCCTCCTCGTCATCCATCCTCGACACATGCCCATACCACCTCAACCGTGACTCTAAAATTACCTCTGTCATCTTTACTAAGTCTGCCCCTCTTCTTATTTCGTCATTTTCCAATCTCTCAAGCAGCATTCCCATTCCACCTGAGCATTCTCATCTCTGTTCTCACAAGCTTTACTTCCTCTTTTCTTCTTAGAGCCCATGTCTCCGATCCATACATTAATTGCATCCATGAAAATCATTCCCACATTTCTTCGCTGGTATTTTCTCTTGGTCTTTTTTCCCCCATTCGTTGCAAATTCTCTTTTGAGTTTGTCTTAACATTTATTTGAAGTTTACTTCCCATTAGCAGTTTCACACTTCTCGGGGAACCCTAATTGAAGAAACCTTACTTTTTTTTGTCTTAAATCTGTTGGCAGGGTATATTTATCTTTGATATCCTTTTAATGTTCTTTAGACTTTCCTATATGTTTTTATAGTAAGATTACGTATATTCTGTTATTAAAAAATCAAGATTATATGTGGAGGTCTGATGGCATTGACAGTTCAATGCCTTTTTCTAATCTTGCGTTAAAGAAAACAGAAACAGAAGGTTAATGATAAAGGCCGGAGTATAAGTGTCATAGAAATAGATAGTATCTTTAAATATGCAAATTACAGGAAGTATACTCCATATAATAATAATGACATTTTAAAATGCATGCCGTTTTTGTGTTTAGAAGTATGCTGTTATGGTTATGAATTACATCTTTATATCTGAAGAGAATATTAACGAAGTTGATATTAGCTTTAAGCCAGAGAATTAACGACTAGTTGAATTTATCCCAAAAGTTTGAAATTTCCCTACTTTCATCCGCTGTGCATACTAAACATTCCAAAATAAAACAAAAATAACCTACTGAAAAATTCCAAAATCAAGTGGATAGGAACAAGGGAACCTTATATCATAGATAGGAACAAAAGTTCCTTATATCATCAAAATGTCGTCGAATCGTCCTCGAAAATCTCGAGATTTTGCTCTGGCGACCATCAGGCCAATTTACTACAATTTTACAACGACAAATTTACATTCGAGGCACCTAGCTAATGCTTATAAACCTCCCGGACTAAGTGCAAAGCCTCTGATAAGTGGCATTTTATCCAAAAGCTGCCTTCTGTCCCTCCTACATCAAGATGGCGGGAGAAGGGCGGTGCCGGTTTACATGCTGACTGATGTTAATGACGATCTAAAAATTGTGACTCCCCTCCGCCCCCGTTATCATCCATCGAGAGCTATTACTCTCCGGACCAACGTATTCTCTAAGGTAGATTTATGGCTCCATTCCCAAGGCAGGCTTTATTCCGACTTTGAGGTTTATTTCGAAATATCCATGGGGCCCCCATTCTCTCTCTCTCTCTCTCTCTCTCTCTCTCTCTCTCTCTCTCTCTCTCTACGGATTTTGTACGCTGCGTTTTCCTCGGCCTCGTTCTGTAGATGCCGGGAAAGGCTAAAGAATGGGCTTCTACAAAAATGGGACGGATTATATGGCAGCTGTGAGTTACGGGCATTTTATTGCCTTCCTGAATCAGTGAAGATCCATCGTGAAATGAAGGTCGGAAATAGAATACTGCAGATGGTGGAAGGGAGGCGAAAGAAACCAAAAAACGGAGGAGACGAAGAGTAATCAAGCATTCATCCCCATATGCCAATAAACGAGAAAAGAAACCTTCATTTTGATTGATGCTGCCGCTTCCCTGAAGAGATATTGCCACTATAAATCACATGACATCAATATATCTGATCTCATTTGGATGCAGTATTATTTCATAAGAGATTCCACCCCCTTACCCATCCCCCCCCCCCCCCCCCCCTCCCCCCCCCCCCCCCCCCCCCCCCCCCCCCCCCCCCCATCCCCCCCCCCCCCCCCCCCCCCCCCCCCCCCCCCCCCCCCCCCCCCCCCCCCCCCCCCCCTCCACCCCCCCCCCAGCCCCCCCCCCCCCTCACCATTCACCAACACAACCCTTCGTAACGCAAAGAATCTTGCTCTGCTTCCGCATACTTCTTTTGTTCTCTGAATTGCTCATCTTTAGGAGAAATAACATTCACAGCTTTGGGTTTATTAAAATTATTCTTATTTTAGCAATTCCTTTTGTTCCCTCTATTTTGATGGCTGGGTTTGTTCCAGAAATAGCAGTTATAACTTAGGGTATATTTATACTCATTTTTTCCAGCCGTTTCTCTTTAATATTCTATCTATTGGAATGTTGGCTATAAAAGATTAGGGTTCACTTGGAGGAGTTTCTTTAACCTATTTCTATTAACAGTTGCTTCCTAGAAATGGCAGTTACAGGACTGAATTCAGTTCAGAATTGCTTTTCTATGTATACTTGTTAGAAAATTCCCCTCTCTGAAGTGTTAATCAACTGCACCAGTTACTGTTGTTTCTAATGTCAGTCCTTACGACTCTGATATTTTGAGAAATGCTGCAGTCATAGAACTCATGCTGTTAAAATCGCATTAGCCTGATGAACCCCTTGAAGTTAGGTCCGTTGTCATTATGTTATGGAAAAAACAACTTTTAAACATTCTTCATATTACGTGCCCTACCTAAGTACTTACTGTTCTGAAAAACAAGAACTCTAATTTTGAAAGCCCAAGTAATATAGAAACAAGTCATAAACACACGCACACAAACACGCATACGATAATGGGTACCAACTTCCATTGCAATATGCTTCTTTTTAAGTCTGTTTAGCACAAGTGAAGCATAAACCGTCACTTTTAAGATTAAAATTCAAAGCCTCATCCCGGACAGTGACGTCAGAATAAGAAATTATTTCTCTTGCCTTTTTACCGCAGAATAAATTTCGGGAGAATCAGCCGAAGAATGGAGATGGGGGGGGCCCTGCTTAAAGCTGAGAGATCCTTATGTTATCTAACTTTAAGATGCACAGAGGGGAGGGTAATCGATAGAATTCATATTCACTAAGCCTGCTGCTTGATGTAGCCATTGTGAGCTTTGAGTAGCCTTCCTGTATTGTCCACCTTAAAGCTATGGAAATGTTTCTGTTTCAAGTTATTAATAGCTGCAGTGACCTGCTTCCTGTGTGCCGTGTTTTGATTTCGTAATTCTGTGTGTGTGTGTGCGCGCGCGTGTGTGTTTTGTGTAGGTGTGTGCGCGTGAAATTTTGCTCTTGCTGTGTATATGTACGAGCGCGCGCGCGTATGCTCTGTCGGTTCCTCTGCAGTGTTGCTGTCAAGAAATGAAATAAACGGATCGGTTATGATTTTTGGGATGTTTCGAGTCAGCCACTGAACGTCCAATCACAGGATAGAAACAGGAAGTGTATTCTCTCTCTCTCTCTCTCTCTCTCTCTCTCTCTCTCTCTCTCTCTCTCTCTCTCTCTCTCTGTGGTGTCTGTGTGCCCGTTTCTCTGAAATTAAAATTGGAAATTTGGTTTGATTTTGACAAAATTTACCATTTTCATGTCCTTGAGAGTAGGTTAGTGTCATACTCACTGGTATCAATCTCAGAACCCTGGGGTACTTTGCTGTCAAATTTCACATAGATCTCACGAACATGAAGTAATGAAACGTGAAATATTATAATAAGAAATATGATGAAGTAATCAATATCCCCTTACTGATGATGAAGTTTGAGAATAATTGCGTAATTAATCTAAACTTCTTCATAGTGATGGTGAATTATAAAAAGCATAACTAATATATTAGCTAGGGTTCCTTTGTCTTTTGACGAACAACATAAATGTCAGGTGATATGAGTTGCCATGCAATGTAATTACGAAGACAAAAATACAACTGAGAACTGATATTGATTAGTTTCGTTTGTCATTAATTCCAAAGGTATAGTCTATATTGATATTGTACTTGTGGAGCACTAGGTGAAGACCAATCGTTGCTATATCATTTCCAGTAATTTGGAATGGAAGAGGCATTCAATTATGGGTCAGTTATATTCCTTGTCTTAGTCCAGCCCGACGTTTAATTTGGAACAATGTAAAATTTGCCACATCTTTTTGGAGAGCGTAATTATACGATGGAGGCTATGTTAGGAACTGTCTGGTCGGAAGTCCTTTTTTTTTTCCAACAAACACGGAAAGCACCGTCTGGTCGAGAGAGAGAGAGAGAGAGAGAGAGAGAGAGAGAGAGAGAGAGAGAGAGAGAGAGAGAGAGAGAGAGAGAGGTGTTGTGGGGGATAGCGGGCTAACGTTTCTATGGATGCTACGTAACTTTTAGGCACCATAGCTATGCCCTATCTTAATTATGTATTATTATTATTATTGTATGTGTATATGTGTTTGTGTTAATGTAGTTGGAAGGAGTGATGGGTTTGGTATGAAATTCTGGCCTGCCGGGAAGTGCGGTCCACACAGATCGAATCTGCATTCAAAACTGTTTTATGTAGAGAAATCGATTATGTTTAAACACTCGCAAAATCGTATTAATCTTGCAGACCAGCGCAACTGTGATGTGTTATTTACTCCAAAAACACGAAGGCTAGTCTGTGAAGAGGAGGAATGAAGAAATGCAGAGTAAAATAGTGGAACTAGTGTTCTAGTAATGAAGAAAGGGAGACTGTTAGAAGTCCAGTTGAATTACAGATGGAAGAATCAACTGGATAAGACAACGGATGAAGTGGAAGCGAACAAATATAAATGCAAAATTGTTTTGGATGCATTTGAACGAGATCTTTCAAAAAATAAGTCTTGTGTGAATTAAATAAAAATTTAATAAGATTGTAGATTGTTAGGTTTAAGTCGAGGTAATGAGAGTTTTAATGAACTGATAAGTATAAGTAACAGAGGAGACATAATTGAATGATACAGAGGTGAAGTGGTTAATTTAGACCTGAGAATGGTTGCGGAAGAGTCCATTGAGATTTCAAGGAGGGCAATTTAAAAAGTTGCCAAGTGGAAACACGCTTAATGTACTTGGGATTAAAAGCATTGCACTGCGATATAATGACAGGAGAGAGTGTAAAAGGGTAAAAGGTGACGGAGGAGAGTTAGAATTATAGTGTCCTAACAAAACTACGTCTAAAAAAGGAAGGTGGAAAGAGACGATTTAATTAAGCAGTAAGACAAAGAGCAGAGTTTTTAATAGATGATGAGCAGTGGACTGTAAAACAAAGTGAAGATGTGTTGATATCATTTAAAGGGAAAAACTGTAATTAGCATATGTTCCTCAAGAAATATTTTGACAGATTTGAAAAGAGTCAAATTTGGAAAGCGTTTAAGACGTAACACATAAAAGGTACATTATTAAGAACCATTAGAAATTTTTATAAAATTCGCAAAGCTTGCGTCATAGTTTGTAGACGTGGAAGTGACTGGTTTGATGTAAAAGGTGGGAAATACTCTGCACAAAAGCCTCATCATTTCTTTAGTAGCTAAGGGGATGAAAGAGTCATTAACCAGAAGAAGAAACAGCTTATTGAATAGTGAACTACCCTATCCTAATTTCTCATGAGGATTGTCGAGTATCAGTCGATTAGAATAATGAACTCATACTGAAAATTCCACTACTTTCTCATAAGAATATTTCTTAGCTTCGCAGAAAAGTTGTAACTTCAACGTATTTTATATATTCATTTATTTTTCCTGACTGATTAGTATTATAACTTTTTATTTCTTTTGGCCTCGATATTTAAAAAAGAATTTTTTAACGTAATTTGCGCTATGTGAGACATTTAAGAAACATAAAAAAAATAATGCTTCTTTTTCTGTTTCAGTGGGCTTTTTACCCTTGGAAATTTTACGCCCTAGTGTTTATTTCTCGTTAGGAAATATCGAATGAAATGGTGAAAAAACTTTCAAAAGAAATTCCGAATTTCTTTTGGAGGAAGCTGAGTAAATACTCTGATATTTTCGGTGACCATAGATAAATTTTATTATGAAGAATTAGTTTTTTTCACGTCCTATCCTCGTGTATATATATATATATATATATATATATATATATATATATATATATATATATATATATAGACATATACATATATATATATATATATATATATACTACATACATACATACATATATTATATACAAATATATATAAAGTCACCGAACTGCATGTGACAAATAAATACGTAGACAGCTAAATGAAATGTGAATATCAAAGTATGTGATTGTGTGTGTGCGGAGAGAGAGAGAGAGAGAGAGAGAGAGAGAGAGAGAGAGAGAGAGAGAGAGATTTATACAAATATTGGCAGTGTACTCAACTAGGCTATGTCAAGGTAACACGAACTTCAGAATTTTATTTGAACACTTGCTATTTTTGATGAGCCTCAGATTTTTAAAAACTCTAATGTTATCTACATAGGTAGATTCAGAAATTTTTCGGTTCTTGTTTATGCATGATTCAACATTTGCTTGAAAAACATCACTTATAATTGTAACTGGGAACTTGATCAATAAATAAGTAGCATTTCATATCTAAATTATCGAATATCGCTTGGAATATCAGTTAGACTTGATATGGTTTTTCTGGTTTAACTCTTCCTAAAGGAAATTTTAGGTTTTTGGTTTGTTGTAAACCTTGACCATTAAATTGCGATAAGACATGAATCATTTTTATTTCATAAGTTTGTATAAATTGTGATGATGGCACTGATAATAATCTAAACCAGGTGAACAATAAATGCAAAATTTTTCACTCATAAAATTTTTTCTAATACAGCTGAAGATTTCAGACATCCAAAGTAGGTTTCATTATCCCGCAGAGAACTTTGGATCTGGATTTGTCTGTTAAAAGTGCCATAATAAAGTGCACTTAAGATTGAAAATTTAGATATTCAGGACGTATAGAAAACTGATATTGTGAACTCTGTATAGAGATTACGAGGTGAAAGATGAAAGAGAAAGAACGTCCTGTATCCCATAGCAATACTGATAAAATACAAGCTTGTCTTTCTAGTTGTTTTCATTCATTTATTTATGATTATTTTTATTTATTGATTAATTTCTTTTTCCTTGGGTGCAGGGCAGCAGCCGGAACATTGCCTGTAGACCGCAATGCTTTATATCACAAACCGACATGGGGCCTTAGTTTTTTTTTTTTTTTCGTATCTGGTTCCACGGCCAGAGGGCTTGGTACAGTAAAATGCAATGGCCGTGCATGCAAGATGAAAGCAAGAGTTTTCCAAGTAGGGTCTTAAAAACTCCTGCAACAACGTAAACGTTTCAGTTACAAGGTTTTCGGAATGCTTCGTTATTCAAGTTTCAGTCTCGGTTTGACCGAAACGCGTCAATTTTCTTGTCGTTTGGAAGAGATGGGACTCAATGGAAAGTGTGGCTGTTCTGCAAGAATTGCTATTTTGACTAGAAATGACAGCCTCGTTTTATCACTCGTCGTTGTTTCTCCATTATATGTAGTAGTATCATCCTGAGGAAAAAGGTCATTATAACTTTCAGTGTCATAACACATAATCATTTTAACTTTAGTCTAAAGTTACGGATTTGAGTTCAAAGTCACAGCGAAATCACACAAAATGATTAAAATAACAAGAACCATTTCTATTCAGAATTTGTCAGGCACTCCTGGTGTCTGTTCCTGAACTAAAAATTGCGCAATTTTCTTATCCTCTGTAAAAGACAAATTATACAGTATAACTTAAAATGGCCTGCATCCACTCTAACACACACACAAAAAAAAAACTCATTATCAAATATATCTTTGGCTCGGAAGTTCCAACACTGTCTAACTCAGCAAGAGACCAAACAGGGTTCAATCCCTCGGTGGGTGAATGACTTGGGTTCATTTCTTGGAGGAAAACGGAAAAACATTGTGCCTCTGGTGACCCCAATCTGTTTAATCAGGTATCTTGCTAGTGGATTATGGTGGGTCGCAGCTGGTGTGGAAAAGGGTATGTACTTAGCAACTTCATCCCCAGAATTGCTCGACGACACACACACACACATACATATATATATATATATATATATATATATATATATATATATATATATATATATGTGTGTGTGTGTGTGTGTTTATGTGTGTGTTTCTGTATGCATGCATGAATGTGTATGTATTTATATACAGTATTGAACGTGACTACAAGAGAGAGAACCGCGCTTTTATTTATTTATTTTTTTTTTGCATGTGTATTAGCGTGTAGGGGAATATTTTGAAACTAGTTTAGGAAACGATCATCTTTTCCATATGCAATACAAAGCGTATCCCAAAGGCTTTCTTTCTTTAAAAAGAAAAAAAAACCTCCCTCGAAGTAAAGACAAAAAAAAAAACGAACTCCATTCGCAGCACCGACATATATTCCTTAAAAAAAAATGATTTTTTTTTACTTTGTGAGCGCTGCTATAACAAGAACAGTATCTGATGCACCTCCCTTATATGGCTTGGTTCTTGGTCCGTATCGGGTCTGTACCTTCAGGTCGAGGTCCACCTTATGACACAAGACCTCCTGGCGCTAGCTTCCATGTCTTATCACTTGGCACTTGGCGAAGTTGAATTTTAACTGTCTCGCGCTTGACGTTATCGTGAAGTCGCACTCCAGATTACGGTCTTTCCTCGTCTTCTGTAGAGGGCGAGAACTGCTTCTTCCGCCCTCGTTTATGAGGCTGCCTTTATCGTCCCTTATTAATGAATTTTATGAATGAATCCATTAATTTCAGAGATGTCTCCGTTTATAAGAGATCTTCCTTGATATCATCTGTGTTTACGTCAGGTGAGGCTCTGGGTTTCTTTAGAAATATGCTTATATTAACAACGAAGTCAGTTACCGTAAAAACTGTATTTAGGGTTGGGGGGGGGGGGAGACGGATTTCATTAAGTTAGTTCTCATAAACGTTTATTATATTTATGCTTTTTCTGTTATAGACAAAATTAATTATGTACCAGAAATATTAATGCTGTAGTGTCTGAAAAATTCTGTATATGATAAATACACATGATTTTTCTAATTGAAATCTGTCGAGTTGTAAAACGGCAATAAATGTCCGTTGGAGCGGTCAGATATAAATAGATATAAGTTTTATCAGACCAAGTTCTTCCTTTGCGCCCGAGATAAATGTTTGCCTTTTTCCGCCCGGACGCCCGCGTTACGTTAAAAGTGTGATAAATGATTGTGTAAAATCAATTTAAGACTTTGAAAAAACCTCATACATAGCATAATAATATATTCCTATGCTCGATATTTACATAATCCGGTTGTAATATAAAGGGCGTGGGATCTCGTAACCTTCTGTTTACATCAAATAAAATATGATTTTTCATCCCAGTACGCTTCGAGACCCTGCAGCTTTTTGGGCAAATATTCAATATCAAAGGTCTTCGCATCAATGGAATTACAATTTCATTCCGGTTCTGACGTTAAGGTGGGTTGAAAAGACTAGTATATGAAAAAGACTGCGTCGAAAAACGTACAAGGCTTTGAACATTCTGATGGATTCGGCCGAAGACTTGAACGTTTCACAAATATGTAAGATGTTGCAAGACGTTTTTTTTTTTTACTTAAGAATATCTTATTCATAAAATTCCAACTATAACCTCTGTGGAATATCTTGTTCACACAGCTTAAGCGCTCACTTCTAAACATTTTGCTAATGTGCATTTGGCCTATAACTCAATACTGACATTTTTAAAGCAAATCTTACGTATATGTAACTCAAACATCGATGCCTCCATGTAGCTTAAAACCATTGTCCCGATAACTTAAACTTGAACCTCTTTGAAATTTATTGATTAGGAAACTTGAATGCAATATTGTTAAAATTCGAATACCGCCCTCTTCAAAGAAGTCAAATCTCACTATTCGAAATAGTATTCATTGTTCCCATAACTTAAACTTTGAATTCTGTAAAATTTGGAGTAAATAACTTAAATCTTTATGCAAGTCAGTATATGTCACCACATCACAATATTACTAATATTCTTGTTGTTAGAACATTCAATTTCTACTCATGTAATGGAATTATGAAATAAATCCTCCTGATTATGTAGTTGAATTTGAGCAAATATTTTCACATTTCATGATTTATAAGTTTCATTTTTGTTTTCTTTGTTTTCCAACGTATTTATTTTCCTTAACGCCTTATTATACTATGCCTTAGTTGTCTTTAGTTTGGGCTTGTAGCACTGTTATTCCAACTAGAGTTGCAACTTACCTATTTATAAGACGTATAATAACAATCATTCTCTATAAGTTGATAAAGATATGCCACAGGATCTGAAGATTATATTAACAGTAGTTTCCCGCAATTAGGGAATTTCCCGTTACAGCTCCTTTATATTTAATCAAATCAGGCTCGAACATTTCCATATCTTGTGAAATGCTGCAGAGAGAGCTTTTAAGGGAGGAAAAAAGATTCCTAAACACATCACTCAGTTTTCTCTTCAAATTCAGGTGCAGTAGCATGATGATAATTGAATACGCTGCCATTTTACGAATCACTAACCTTTCATGCATTGTGTTTATCTATAACACAGTAAAAAATCGTTTTTACGTTTAGGAAGGATTTCATGTTCAGTTCAATTTCGTTCTTTCTCGTTATGACAAGATTCCATTTGGTTGAGAAGCTTTTAGATAACAATCGTCTACTGCTCAAATTCCGAATCTTTCACATCACCGTAGATTCTCACTGGTCCAAGGTCATTCTTCCCGTGCTAAATTGTAGTTAAAAATAGGGGCTGAATATCCTAATATGACTTTATCGCAAAATGCTCTTGGCTCTAATATCTAGAAACTCAAGAATTTCTACCTCATAAATTGTTTAAACTTTTTTGCTTTGTATCTTGAAAATGATTAGTCACCAGTTAAGCATTTGCTTTTGAAATTAGCCAAAGTCGAGATCAACAAAAATTTATCATATAATTGATAATTCGGTAAAGATTTGAGTAAATAACTCTAGAAAACATTGGATGGAAAGATACAAAGGCTGTAAATAAGACGAGTAAAAAGGAAAACAAATAAAATGTCAAACAAATTGCATTCGCAAAGTTTATTTTGCATAATCATAAACATGAAGCAAATGAAGTGATCACAAAATCCTCAGGCGTGTCTTCCATGTTCCTTTCTTTTCTTTTGTGCTACATTTTCTTCCACGCCCTTCGGTTACTCATCCATGAAGGTGTTTCTATTCTTCCAGGCAAGATGGAGGTTTAAACGATTAGTTTCTTTCTCGTAGTTTTGTATGCTGAGTAAAGCGGTTCTAAAGTTTGCCGAGTGTAATGGCTCATGAGAGAGAATGAAGATTTACATTTAAGCGATTTGAAAGTTTGTCTTGATTTTTACGTTCAAACTGGAAATACATAACCATATTCAGTAAGATTTAATGTATTTAATTGTCTCAAAAGTGATGACTTCATTAGGAACATTTGAGGACGAACACAGCCTAATCTGTTTTGCAGTGAGTTTCTGCAACAATTAATCGTTAATATTTTCCTCTCACTCGTTTGAAGAAGGATAAAAAAAATCCATTTTTTTTCTCTCTGGTCGTCGTGATCAGCCTCAGCCCTTATGTCTTGGTCAGCCTCGTTCTCCTAATCCTCTTCCTTGAGTTTGAGGACCACTTGAACCTCTCGCCCATTGTTTCATAGTACCGTCATGACCGCCATTCTCTGTCGGTTCCAAGCCCTTTTGTGTTCCCGAGCCGTCATTTCAAAATCTGCGCTGTGCTAAAGATAATGGAAGAGAAGGTTTTATGTGAAAAGAAAAATTTAACTGACAGCTCAGCTCCTTTGTGCTTTATGGGCAGCAGTCTTGCCCTCGTAAGCTATTGCTGAGTGACCATTTAAAGCTATGAATCGTGTATCATGATGAATGAACCTTTATATATTTGATTTAAATTTCTAAAACGTGACTATATTCTTGCGTGTGCAGTGGCTTTCTTCTGTACTCCTGCATGTTTTGGATACACACACTTTCTCACACACACACACACACAGTCACACACAGAGTAATACTCATTCACCAATCCTAATTCATGTCGTTTTGTTTGGTGACTAGTTTGTGCCGCTTAAGTAGAGCAGTACAGAAGCATTAATATTTTATCAGCCTGATTAAATAGGTAAAATATTCATGATAGTGCTCCCTGTGCCCTAAGTTTAAAAAGATGAAATGTTGGAATGAGGACGTCAGAGGATATTCAGCCCTTATCTTTCATTTACATTCAACAACTGCACTTCACTTCTGTAATGGAGAGCTGGCTCAGCAGTCCATTCGTACATTCCCCACTAGGTTATAATATACACATAAGTCTCTTCCAGATGTTTTGCACTCACCCTTTTACCGTTATTTCCATGCTTATTCTGATATTCACCTTTTCTATCATCCTAACACCGTCCACAGTATTTACTCCCAAATACCAAAATGGATCGGCCATGTCCGGTCTTTCACCATCCTTACTAAAATTCATTTCTCTATCCGCAGGATTTCCATTTACCCTCAGCCCTATACTTGCTAACATTAACTCTCTCTCTCTCTCTCTCTTCTCTCTCTCTCTCTCTCTCTCTCTCTCTCTCTCTTGCCAGCGCTTTCAAAATTTTCCCTATTTTCTGCATGTTTTTTTTCATTATCCCCAGCCAGTACTGTAATCCCATCTTCAAACTTCAACCATCCAAAACCCTATTTACATCTCAATATTTTTTTTATCTGTTTCCTTTTCCTTGACGTCTCTTGTCGTTCCACCCATAAAGATATTGAACAGCCAAGGGGAAATCACGCCCTTATCTCAGACCCACCTATACACTTAACCATTCACTCTCCCATCTTCGTATCCAAACATGTGCGTTGCTTCGATCTTAACGATATTTAGTTTTCAGAACAACTTATCTTTTGTACTGTACATTTTCAACGACCCCCACACTGCATCTTCAGCAATCCATAAAAAGCTTTTCCTTTCCATCCCTTACGTAACTTGTACGTAGTAATTGTTACCTCACAAGCACACACACTTTTTCGCTTGAAGCCACAGGGCTCTTCCAAATCAATCTCTCATACATCCATCTGTCTGCCTGATGGATAGTCGCTGTCACCAGCGAATCAATCCGCACAACAAAGGTTCGAATCTTGGTCAGGTCAGATTCACCTACCGTATAATTCCTCTTTCCTATTAGATCTTTCCTAGGCAAAGGTAATTCGATATGAATATGTTATTTGAGGTAATTCACTTCGTGATGAAGTTATTCTCACGGTGAAGTGAATTCGACTTTAATGGTCTATACTTGTGACTCAATGCTTTAAAGTATAAAGAAAAGATTTTATATGCAAAATTAGTGGAAAACTACTTTTTCAATATAATGTATACACACACACACACACACACACACACACACACATATATATATATATATATATATATATATATATATATATATCACACACACACACACACACATATATATATATATATGTGTGTGTGTGTGGTGTGTGTGTACGTACGCGTGCGCAACTGGAAATTTTCTGATCAAGGAAAATCCAGCAATTAAAAAGAAAAATATTTCCTTCATAGCGAGAGCCTCCCTGTCAGGATACAGGTCACTGATACACATCAAAACTAAATCGCTTACTACTAGTGTTTTTTTTCTAGAATTTATTCGACTGTGTGTACAGCGATTAGCGTCTGAAAAACCTATGTGGATTCCCTTTATGAACCAATAAAAAGTTATTGTTTAGTCCCTTAATTTCCCAATAACGAATGTGCAGTAGTCAAAACTTTTATTTTTTCAAAGCAACAGTTTAATAAAAATGTATCAAAAATTGTTTACGACCTTATTGATGTAGATTTTATGGTTGGTAATTGTCTCTTCTTGCTTATGAGTTACAGTTTATTTATTTATTTGTGTATTTTTTACTATTTTAAAATTAGAGTAATTTTTTCGACATCAATAATGAGTGTTGATGCAGCTTAATTTATCGATTAAATCAGATAGTCATTTTGCTGGGATTTGCTGCACATCAACTCATGTAGTGATCGACTGTTGATCTTAATTACGAGTAATCATTAAGGAATTTACAGAAATTCGATTACAATTTTTGCAGCGAAATTGAGGGCAGATGAAGTGAACTGGTTCCATGAGACCAGGAATGAATCATTACCGCATTTTATGGGAAATGATCCCACAAACGGAATGTCCATATCCGCGTTTCGAGTCTCATTTTTAATGCAAATCATCAAAGGGTAGCCGGGTTAACGGTGTACTAAATATATCGATATTTATGCACATGTACATCGAACCTCAAAGTAAGAATCGTGGCATACTTGTGACTAGTGTATGTGTCATTTTTGTACTCATTTGTATAAAACAGTCTGTTGGTTATGTTGGCGTTGTTTCACCGTTTTCCATTCAACGCACACTTACATACACATATACTCTCTCTCTCTCTCTCTCTGTATATATATATATATATATATATATATATAGATATATCTATATATATATATATGTGTGTGTGTGTGTGTGTGTGTGTATCTATGTATATATATGATGTATATATGTACATGTGTGTGTATTTTTTATTCACATATGCATATATATATATATATATATATATATATATATATAGATAGATAGATAGATAAATAGATAGATATATAGTAGTATGTATATTTGTGTGTGTGTGTGTGTGTGTGTAAGTAAGTGAATAAATTTGCTACAATTGCTGCGAAAACCAAATTTTACTGTTTGCAGTTCACAAAAATATCCCAGAAAGTTCCGTATACAGAAAATCCTTTATACTTTGTTTTAAAGTCGACTTAGTTTTAAGAATTTAGAGTTTTTAGTTCATCTTTTAACAGAATGCGCCCTATAGCTTCGAGCCGAAAAAAAACCAGTATTGCATAGTTTTATCCTTTCATCGGGCTGATGGGTTTGGGCTCAACCTACACCAGGGATTTTCAGTATTGAAAGAGGCTCTTCATTGTGGCTTAGTGGTTAGTATTCGAACGCAGCAATTGGTTAACTCAAGTTTGGGCTTCTTCTTAGATGGTTTAGCTTCTTTGGAGAACCCATTAGTTTGCTTTAAGAGAAAGTAACCACAATCCAATATAATTTATAAGAGTTAAGGTCACTTTCGTAGTTACTTTAAATTTAAGGAAGAAAGGTCTCTTGGCAGTGCACTTAAATAGGATGGATTCTCTGAATACGATAGCAAAATAACTGCAGCTTCTTCCCCCAAAGGACCAGTGAAGAACAAGTAAAACTTACTTAGCTATATTTATAACCAACATGAAAATGGAAGATCTTTACTTTAGCTAAATCCTCAAATTTTGAATTAGTTACTACGTTCCCACTGACCGGCAAAGATGAATTCTCCTGTTATCATTATTTTTTTATATATAATTATGTCGCGAGAGGTCACGAGGATGGACATAATAATGCAGGATATTTCTACAAAATAAGGTGATCTATTAACCTCCTAAATTATGTGAGGTTCCCTCACGGTTACATGATTCGATCCAGATAAAAAAATAAAAAATAAAAGTCTGAAATTTAATTTTTTTATTTTCACATAATGAGGGAGCAATTAACATTCTGCAGTAATTGATGGTGGGGCAAACTGTGCAAATAAGGTATTTATCTATTCTATTTGTTAGGTAGGAAAATTATCATCTGAAAATTTAAGTTATAAAAGAAATCAGATAACGTCATTTAATTTACTGAATTTTTGTCATTCGGAAGTTTTTCTGAATCTAGCAGGCAAACATTGTTTATAAAATTCTGGTCCTTTTTTGGTTATTATTCACACAATTGTTGTAGAGAAGTTGTAGTTGTAGTAATAACAATAGGAGTCTGCAGTCTATTTCCTCCATAATGAAGACGCTAAGTCAATCTGTCAAATAACACGTGCGTGAAAATAAGCATTAACTCTAGATCATTCTTAACCCTTAGGGGGAAAGGACATTACTATTAGGTCATTTATTGCCTTCTTATGTCACTTATCGCAGGCATTAAAGATGGTTGTAATTATCATTATTTCAAAAAGCCATTTTAGACAAACAAGCTATTTTGGCAACATACCTTTTCGATGATTTTAATAACTAGTCAAGTGACGTCAAGGAAGCTGCATCGTGTCATTATAACTTTCTTGAAAAGTTCCTCTTCCTTAAGATCAAAAAGCATCATAAAAGAATGGTTTTACGTTGAAAACTTGTGACTTTTACAGTCACAAAATTTGCAGAACGGGAGCTAAAAGAAAACAAGAGCTGGGGCTTCCATTCCTTTGGTCAAATGGAAACAGCTCACCTCTCGTATAAATCACCCTTAAACTTATCGGCGACTTTTCTTTACCTCCGGGACAGACATCCTTGTCAAACAGAAGACCACCTTATTGGTCGAATAGTAGGTGCTTTATGGGAGGAGTGAAGAGGGGAGGGGAGGGGGGCGGGTGGGCAGGAAGCACCTTTGAATCCTAGGGGAAATTTTCAGGGGATGCATGTCAGGCTGTATATCACTGAATGATAACATCAGTTCAGAGGTCTTGTGCCTGGCGCCGTCTCAGCGTGGCATTGAATCAATTATCTTTTTTCATATTCTATTCCAGATACTTATTATATAAATCCTGGTTTCTCTTTACATATGTACGTATACTCATGGGACATTTTTTTCTTTTTGCCAACTGCTTCTCTCTCTCTCTCTCTCTCTCTCTCTCTCTCTCTCTCTCTCTCTCTCCCCGACATACCAGTTTTTCTAGATTTCTGTCTGCGTTTCGTCCTTTGTATGTAAATAGAACTTACAGGGCAGCGAGTTTTACTGGTACTATTTTCGTCTTATTGATAGATTCCGTCGCTGATAGCAGTTCCAGACGTGTTCCACGCACCCTTCTAACTCCTGATACCATTTGATTTTATATGGAACGTCCGTCTGTTGTTGCCCTATCGCTGCCTGCATCGAAGCAACTTTTATTTATTTTTTTTTACTTTGTAACGTATCAGTGGACTTCCCTCCAACTCTTTAAAACGAACTTGCCATTGAAACTATTAATCTCCGTTCGTTTTCATTTTATTCACTTTTCATTCGATTTTCGTGCATAAAATGGATGGTTTAAAAGCTGCCACATGAGCTGATGATGATTCAGGTTATGTTGGCCATATGCCAGCACGGGCTCTTGCATATGGGCAGCCTGTAAAAGTCACAGGGGGGGCGCTTCGGTTTCCTTTATCTTCCACCATCTTTACGCCAACCTTTGAACCACGGAGCAATTCATTGATTGATTTATTCCCATGAACTAGCGTCACAAAGTAACCTAAGCTGGTGACAGAAATTAATTTTCTAAATCTCGCTTACTGGTCGTTGATGTATGAGCAAAGCTTCGACCGTACGCAAATATTAAAAATTATATTTGTTACTTGGTACGAGGTTTGGTGGTAAAATGCTTAAAGGTACAGGAATAAGGGCTCTGTGACACGGCCTATATCCTTTGGTATTTTTTCCATTGATTAGCAACGTTAAAAGAAAGAAAATAAAAGTATGTGGCAGGCTTTTAAAATCTGTCATCTTCGCTTTCTCTCTTTGAAAAATTGCTTACTTGAAGACTGATTATGTTCATGTTGTCAATTAGAATTGTGCCTGTCTGTTTTTCGTTGAACAATGATCAAGATAAGGTTTGTGACTTGGACATGGCTCACTAGATATTTGTTATTTTTATTGAGAAAATTGATATCACTACCTAAAAAATTTGTATCGCTACGAGCGGGACACCTCGAAAAGAAAAATTTCCATTCGTCGTAATCTGACATAACTTGAATGACCTGTCGACAAAAGGTCCGAGAGTGAAGGTCATCACGGGTCAAATGGCAATCACGAGCGGGGAAAGGTTATAAGGTGAAGGAGATATTGCAACAGGGCTTTGTAGATACTAAGGAGAAAAGGAAAAATGAGAGAGATTTGTAATCGGTAGTAAAATGTTCAAAATTAATCTTTGTGCTTTTTAATTAACAGCTTATTTTTGCTATTTTAAGTTGTATAATAAATTGGCTCCAATATTTTCGAATTGTTTTCCTTGTTAATCTGTTTTCTTGAGCTTTCATAGAGTAAGAAGTTGTGTCTTCCTTCTAGTGTGCTATATTGTTTTTCAAACTGATGTACTTCATTGATAATCATATACATTGTAAATGTTCTCTCTCTCTCTGCTCTCTCTCTCTCTCTCTCGTCTCTCTCTCTCTCTATCTCTCCTCTCTCTCTCTCTCTCTCTATATATATATATATATAATATTATGTATATATATATAGATATATATTATTATATATAATATATATATATATATATAAATATATATATTATAATATGAATAAATATATTTATATATATTATTATATATATATTGGAATTGGATGTAACATGTCTATGCCCTCTTTAGCATTTATACCAGTTAAGACAGCATTGAATTTTTTTTATTAATGCATTATCCTGAATACTGTACTTTATACAAAACGGATTTTGAGTTCACAATAGGGAACCTTATTCTTTGATTCCAACTTTTACGCCACATGAATACATATAGTAAATATACATATATTTATGTTTGTTTATTATATGAATATATGTGTAAAAGATGGAATCAAAGACTAAGATTCCCTATTTTGAACTCAAAATCCATGTTATATAAAGTACAGTATTCACGGTAAATCATCAGTAAAAATATTTCACATAAGTCTCACCTGGTATAATAGTGTAAAATGCTAAAGATAGCACAGATATGTGACATCCAAGATGAATATCGCTAATGTAGCTTGCTAACCCACGTGATGATTTGAGCAAGCAAGCAAGACGCGAGGCTCAAGAAGCATCTGGAGTGTGACTTTACCGAATACCTCGGCCTCGAAAAGGTCAGCCGTCGATGTGTGTCCCCTTATAACAGACAGCCAATTACCTACATTGTCTTACGGCCTTCAGACAATTATAGCCTTCGGTACTGGTAAAACCCCGATACACGGCACTCTTTACGAGTTCTCCTCCTACGCGGCTATAGTTTTTGATCTATAGGTTTTGCAACTTGAGTATTGCTGATTGGCCTTTGCGACTTTCGACTTCTTTTGTGGTTTCTCTCTCTTCACCTTTCCTGTGACTCATTTACAATGGCCTCTATTTCTGGGGCAGTTTCCTCCTTCGTGGATTTAGATGACAGGTGGTTGTCTCGAAAGATACTTATTGTTAATTCAATAGCAAAGGGTTTGACAGCTTCCGTAAGCAATCGACCATTTAGTTCACACGCCGACTCATTCGCGTTTATATATATATAGTATATATATATATATATATATATATATATATATATATATATATATATGTATATATATATATTGTATATATATACGATATATATATATATATATATACGCGTGTGAACTAAATGGTCGATTGCTTACGGAAGCTGTCAAACCCTTTGCTATTGAATTAACAATCAGTATCTTTCGAGACAACCACCTGTCATCTAAATCCACGAAGGAGGAAACTGCCCCAGAAATAGAGGCCATTGTAAATGAGTCACAGGAAAGGTGAAGAGAGAGAAACCACAAAAGAAGTCGAAAGTCGCAAAGGCCAATCAGCAATACTCTAGTTGCAAAACCTATATATATATAGATATATATATATATCTATATATATATAATATATGCTATCTACTATATATATAATATATATATATATTATATTATGTTATATATTTTAATATAATATATATATTAATATATAGTTTATATAATATATTATATATGGGTATGTGTGTGGGTAGGTGGGTGGTGGGGGGGTCTCGTATTCATTAAAAAGCATAGTCGCTACAGGTATTAACGCTCATAGAGTGCCTCAAACTCCCCAAATGAAATTTTGTGGCAACAATTAAAATAACTCGTGTCTTTTGTCACCATAAGTGTCAAGCTTCTGAATCTTCACTGTATTTAATAGTTTTCTGTATAATCCCATCTTTCATTAAGCATTACTCTTTATATTTTGTAGTTTCCATAAAGCGTATCCCTTCAGTTCCAAGTGTTATCAATATTTCCAAAAGAAATTGCAGTTTTTTTTTTTTTATGTAAACCAGTGTTATGTATCGATTTGCTACGGAAAAGAGAGACGAACGTTTCTTTAATCTGCCGTCAGCCTGACATCAGCACAGCGTTCCTTTCCAAGAAAATTGATATGGGTGCAGTCCTAAAATAGTTAATAAAGGGAAATATGAAAGTGATATCGTTTACATAAAAGAGGGGCACTCGAGATGAGCGCAAACAGGAAGCTTTTGGCCCGTCTATTTTTGTCCATCACAAACACCTATTTAAGATAGCGTGACTCAGAGAGAGAGAGAGAGAGAGAGAGAGAGAGAGAGAGAGAGAGAGAGAAAACTAAGTTACTCTTTAGTTCACAAAGTACGTTCACAATAGATAGTCGCCGATAATTTATTTTGTTTTTTTTGTAACTAACTCATTTTAGAAATCGTTTTGATGACCTACTAACCGGAACTCCCCGTCATTTATAACCTTTTTGCACATATAATATGGCTGAAAGTAAACATTTATAGTATACACTCGTGAACATCCTGTGGTTATATACGTATATGTAATTCCATGGTTGATATTTCAGCAAAGATCAAGTTAATGAAAGGGCAAAATAGAACATTAAACAGGGTATCTTGAACGGGAAGAATTTGAATATGAAATAAATGAGGTTATTTTAAAAGAATGCTCTCTCTCTCTCTCTCTCTCTCTCTCTCTCTCTCTCTCTCTCTCTCTCTCTCTCTCTCACACACACACACACACACAGAGACATACACACACACACACACAGCAGCGGGCGAGTGCTGTTTGAAGTATATCTGGCCTTTATTTTGGTAAGGCTTATCTTAGGTTTGGCAATCGCTACCTTTCTCTGTGTCCAGCCGAATAGTTCCTTCTGCAATGCCTAAAGGAGGTAGACATGTTATCACCTGGAATAAGAAAAATTCCATCAACATTTCTCTCCTCATCCCTTACTTTTGAGGATTTTATATCGAACGTCAGTATTAATTCACTCCTCTAACCGATCATAAACCAGGTTTATGAATATTCCTTTTTGCTGGTATAGGTTCCATTCTCAGGTAGATCTTTTGAAAGATCTGGTAGCAAGGCTCTGTCCCATTCCTTCCACTGCGACTTAAGTCCTCCTCCCATCTCATCGAATAACTCCCACCCATACTCTGCTGAGTGACTGGATCTGTTTTAACCCAGTGAAGCGAAGGTAAGACACAGTGGATTTTTTTTTTTATAGTAAATGATCTTCCTAGTTGTGTGCCCCGTATTGTTTGGCCTCAAAACTCCTGAGTATTTCTTTCTTTGGCTGTTTATTGCCAGAGAAAATGTTCCCTCCTCTCATTATTTTAAATGACGAGGGCGAAATCAAAACAGTTCATTTATTATTTGTAACTATATTTAGTCTTCATTAACAAAAAGATACACATTCACGAGTATTCACAATTGAAGATGCCATCTTATTCCCCCTCATTAAGAAGCCAAAGTTTTCTAATGAAGGTTTTTTTTAAACAACTCGGCAGGGACATTTAAGTCATCTGAATGTGTCTACGTCAAACTCCTTCCGTAAATATAAAAGCATTGAAAAAAATAACAACAGTAACAATGACTCTTAATGTTGGGACATCACTTTACCAATAAATCACCCTCAAAATAAGAACGCCTCTAAAAAATAAAACCTCGCGTTCCTTCTCGTAAGGATTTTAATGGCGTTATTATGAGGAGTTTCGTGTAGGCAGATGGTTCCACTTACGAAGGTCGTTTCTTTTGTGTCTTTTTTTTTCTTCTTCTTCTTCCTCTTTTCTATTATGGCGCTGTCATACAGACTCCTACGCTGGCTCCCCTGCCATAATTTATAACGTCAGTGATGGTAACTTGTCCAGACCGTTACCAAGATAGTTCACCTATCGAGCGAAGGCTTTAAGTTTGAAGGAATGATATTTCTCTCTCTCTCTCTCTCTCTCTCTCTCTCTCTCTCTCTCATTGGCTTAGTTTCAGCAGAACAGTCAGAGTAAAAACTCAGAACTATTAAAAACTCTCTCTCTCTCTCTCTCTCTCTCTCTCTCTCTCTCTCTTCTCTCTCTCCTTATTACAAGAGAAAAGTTATTAAAACCAAAACTTTAAAATAAAATGAAAATTCTCTCTCTCTCTCTCTCTCTCTCTCTCTCTCTCTCTCTCTCTCTCTCTCTCTCCTTACTACAGTAGAAAAGTTATAAAAAACCAAAACTTTAAAATAAAACTCTCTCTCTCTCTCTCTCCTCTCTCTCTCTCTCTCTCTCTCTCTAAAGCACGAAGGAGGCAACGGGTTTGCCCACTCGAGGCCTCACAGCCAGTAGACGGCGCGTGGACTTGGTTGAGCAAACACACTTATCGGATAGAGGTGACGTAGACTAGGCGTTTTTATGACAAAAGATGACTTTTAATGCGTCTCTCAACCACCAAAAGGGACACCGAGGAATGGGTTTCATAGCATGGAATTTATAAAAAAAAAAATTGTATATAGCTCCATCTATTCATCAATCTATCTATCTATATATACGTATATATACATACATACATATATATATATATGTATACATATATTATATATATATATATATATATATATATATATATATATATATATATGCATACGAATACTGAATGTTATTACATACCATTTGTAAAAGAGCGGATTGATGCGATAAAAGTCCAGCCATCTAACATTTGTGTCCGACGGTAAAATAAAGGGATTACTCTTATATGTTGAGAACTATGAGTAGGTTTGAGATATGAATTGTTATGCAGAATCTTCCGAATGAGTTTCCTTACTTATTTCATTTTTAACCACGATTTTTTTTTTTATCCTCTGGTGTGTTTATTTTTTATTAGGTTCGAAGAAGTTGACTCTTCTTTTTGAAAATATTTGCGCAAGATTTTATTCTTTCCACGTGTGTGCATTCTATTTCAGAAGCAAGTTGGTAATTTTCTGTTTATTATTATTTTATTATTATTATTATTATTATTATTATTATTATTATTATTATTATTATTATTATTATTATTATTATTTTTATTATTATAAAATGACGCATAGCGAACATGCGGGGAAGTGGTGTTCATATCTCACAACTTTTTATTTTTTATGTAGTATATATTTGTAGATCTCAAGATTTCTAAAGATTCCGAATATCCTACAAAGGCTGTAATCAAATCAGTCATAAAGGTTAAATCGTCTAGTGTGATATTGATAATCGTTTCTGCATTTTCTAGGACGATCTTTAAGACTAATATTTCTATTCGATATTTTTCATATTTGCTTAAGCTCAGGCTTGAATAGAAAATAAAAATTGTTTACGGGTAAAGAACTTCTTCAGGAGTATAAACATATAAATTGAGAAACAAATTAGGAGTGCTTTTTGACGTAAGAGCAGATTCTAGCTGTTTAATTTTGATGATAATTTTCACCATTTAAAATTTTCAGCGCATCTAAAACATCACAATCACACACACCAACACACACACACACACACACACACACACACACACACACACACACACACACACACACACACACACACATATATATATATACATATATATATGTATATACATATAGATAATATATGCATGTATGATACGTTCTTTGACTATGTCTTAATAAAGACGTAAGCGCTTGGATTTCTGCCTATCATATTCCTGTGGTACTCGCTTATTTAATGAAGCACGTGCATCTGCTGTGATTTTTAAGCATATATGTATATGTATGTATATATATATATATATATATATATATATATATATATATATATATATATATAATATGGATGAATAGAACATGGAAAATATACGTTTGTTCTGTCCTCAGTCATAAGAAGTCACCCCGTGAAGTCAGTTATTATCAGTACACTCACAGTATTCGTTGTTTATCCTATCTTATTGATATTTCTGGTAATACCCAACGTGCAATTTTACATCCTCCTACACGCGAACTATCATAGCAATATAGAGAACCACTAACAGGGTAAGTCCGCATGTGTAGAAAATTCTCAGCCATAAGAATAATATTAATCCCTGTTTCTCTCATTATTAAACCCACGGGAAACTTCCTGCTTATTGTATTAATATGGGAATATAAAAACTAGTCATTACCCGTATGGTAATTGTTCCCCTCTGTCCCTTAAAGAATACTTACATGAATTTATCTCTTTGCCTACGAGTAGAAACAGAACCACCAACCTGTTCGAATCCAGACCCTCGATTTGCAGTCGGGAGAGAATCGCCACCAAAAACGCGCGAAGAATTTCCTCTGTGGCGTCGAGAATCCTTCCTTCCTGGGGTCGAAGAGGGCCTTCTTGCAGCAACAGAGCTGTTGAACCCTGTCGTCCTCAGGCGCCGTAATAGCCCCGCTGGCGTAGATGATTACGGATAATGAACGATAATCCTCGCCATTTTCCCAGACAATTAATTACGGGGGGTAACAAAATTAAGTCGGATGCTTTCGCGGGTGAGGTTAAGCGAGTGGTTATCGGACGAGTCAAGAGCTATATCGCTGGTGTTTGGGTCATGCCATTTTCTTCGAGGAGTATCGTAGATAGATTTCTGTTGTCTGAGTTACGACTGGCGAAGAATTCAGGTGAGGTCATAGGTTTTCTTCAGGTGTGGAGTCACTATATATTTGTGATGTCTGTATATCATACAATGCACCGGACATTCATTTTCTCACATTTTCTAATTACTGGCGATTATCATCTCCTGTTCGGGAAGGTTTTTGTGGTTCTTTCAGTAAAAGGCATTGCATAATACTGGTCTATGTTTGAAGCACAACAAACACAAAACATCCGTTTTAACAGTAAGATAAATTTTCGAAACCTAATCCATTATTCATGTTCCCATGATAGATGGGTTCGGAAAATATTTATATATAAATATTTTGTTTCTCATATTTATTCCGAAATAAAAACACCGCAATTCATCCCTCCAGACCCGGAATAAAAAAGGAATCTTGATGTATCACTCAACATTTTTGTTGATGTGTCAGGTGATTTTCCTAATGAAATTCGGGACAAAGAGATCTAGCTGGAACGAGGCCGCGTTGTGGTCCTTCCAGAATTATGAATTTAATATAGAAATGGGATGAAAATGTTTGAGGAGATATTAAAAGAAGAGAAGAATTGTATTATTTTAGGTATATTTAATTTTTTTAATTAAATATTATATATATATATACACACACACACATATATATATATATATATATATATATATATATATATATATATATATATATATATGAGTGTGTGTGTGTGTATGTATGTATATATGTATAATACTGTATATATATATGTATTATATGTATAGATATAGTATATGTGTGTGTGGTATTTATGTATATACATATTCATATATATATATAATATAATATAATATATATATATATATATATATATATATATCATGTGTGGGTGTAATAAGAAAGAGTGCTTACTCAAAAATAAACTTAATCCTTTTGTTTAATATCATTAAGTTTATATACTGAAAGCCACACAACACAGAAAAATCATCAAACAGAAAGGGAAGTTATACGAAGACACCTAAGGGAAAACTGCATATATATACAAAAAAATTAAAAAAAGGCAACCAGCTTTGATTTTAGTCTGGCTTCGGAAAGGCCTTTGACTTTGAACAAGCTACCGCTCACTTTTTTTTATTTTTTTATTTCTCCCTCGTCAGTTTCTTCTTCCTCTTCTTCTTCCTCTTCTTTCTTTTTTCCTTTTCGTCCGGGTCGACTTGTAATAACGGGATGGACTTGGTTTGTCAGACAGAATAACAGCTGCAGTGGATGATCCCTGGGTTAGTCCGGTCTTCTGGATGAAAATGGATTATCATTTTCTCTATTGGACTTTCTGCTGCGGCTGCTGCTGCTGCCGCCGATTCAGAGAGGAAGGCTCTCTCTCTCTCTCTCTCTCTCTCTCTCTCTCTCTCACAAGGCATTGTTTTATTTCGGGATCTTTTTAGATATCGATTCTATAATGGGGCTTTTATATAATCTGGTAGGCAGTGGCCAGAAGGTTCTTTGTTTTGCAGACACATTACACATACATGC
>NC_087210.1:72901403-72906403 GCF_015104395.2 Macrobrachium nipponense | reverse complement strand
ACGAAATCCTTTCATCTCCTCTACGATGAAGGAACCGCTTGATTTTTGTGAGTGGATACAATGAGGCTTGCGGATCCGAGGTCTTCGGGTTCTTCTCATTTCCTTAAAAGGGTCATGGCAATTCTTCTTTTCATTATCTGCTAAGTTTTGGCGTTGAGCTGTTAAGTAATATTTATTTAGCCAATTATGTGGGTATGTATGCTCTTGGCATATAGGCATTGACAGCTGGTGTTCATATATATTTGTATATATATGTATATATATATATATATATATATATATATATATATATATATATATATATATATATATATATATCTCGATTCCAAAGTCATGAATACATGAAGAAAATCCCTTATTCTTTTCTCATCTAATGTTCTCATCTAATGTAAATGGCCAAGTAGTCTTAAGCCTTATAACAAAGGGTACTGAAAGCTGCGTTAACCTGGGGTACAAATCCTGGGAGGACAGACAAAACTTCTAGTAGTTTCCAAGAAATACTGGACTTTCTTCAACATTTTCTGTGTAATATCCTTTTAGACTTCTCAACAAAGTCATAAGATTTTACAGCCCAACTTTTCACATAATATTTTCCGCATAATGTTGACAGTTTCGTAAATATACCATATTCATTGTCTGGCTGAGTCTGGATATCAATTATAAGTGTTCTTTAGAGGTACTCGTACAACTATAGATAGGAAAAAACATTAGGTATATTACTTTCTTCAAGGAGGTACAATCCAATTACTCATTTCTTATCAGTGATATTATTTTTCGTCATATCTCAGAATGTCTTCCAATTTTTTCCATAATAATACTTTGGGAAAAACACTCCAGATATGTTTCCCGGCTACTATACATGAGAATCGGGCTATATATACCCTCAGTTCTGCGCGGATAGGTCATTTAGAGTCACATTCAAGAGTTGAGACTGATAACACCCTACACAAATTATATATATATATATATATATATATATATATATATATATATATATATTATATATATATATAATTTGTTGTCTATTTGCTTACCCTTGTTTCAGAGCTTTTTTTTAATACGCAAAAATATATTGATGCAATAGCGAAAAAAATGGCAAGCAGTGAGACGCGAAAATAAAAAAGAAAGAACGAAATTATTAAACTAAGGGACTTAGTTTAATAATTCGCAACGACGGTAAAAACGGACAAATACTTGACGATGGTAGCGTTTCAAATATCTTTATAAAATTATGCATATGCAAAATAGAAAAAAAATCAAGAAATAAGGGAAACGAGAGCTTGCAGACTGAAACGCTATTAAATAAAAAAAAAAAAAAAGGGAAGAACAAGCAACACAAGTTAATGGAGCAGAGAAATGTTAAAAGGGTTAGTGGGCTGTTTTGCATTGTACAATTAAATGGACTATTACGCCTTGTACAAGAACTAAAATGGGAATCTTTGTGATGTTTAGTGATGGCTATTTAAGAAAAGCCGTAAAATGGGTATACTGAACAGCTGGCTGTCTTCTGATTGAGATGAAATTTTGAAATCACTGCTGAATATCGTGCTGACACAATATTCAGTGAGTGATTGCGCTTGCTAAACTCTCTCTCTCTCTCTCTCTCTCTCTCTCTCTCTCTCTCTCTCTCTGTGGGTATCACAGTTTGGGTTATCCTGACTGCAGCGCAAGCAATCTCTCGACCACGTTTCATACACAAAGCACCGACTCCTTGAGTGTTTGGGACCAAGATAGTGACGAGACACAGTAGTTCCCAAATTGTCTCTCCTCTCCTTCCAATTTGGAGCTGAGAATGCCTTGTCTTCATAGTATATTCACAGCCGTATGCCTTGTGTAATACTGGCATCGATAGCTGATACATTTGCTATTGACTTCAGACTTATTGTATCTTTATTCTCGCTAATGTGTACTTGCATAGAAATTTTAATGCATTTTTGAATACAGAGCCGAGTTTACATAAATAGGTAGTAACGGTAAAAGACTTGTTATACATCGTTCTGAGTGAGTTTCTCTTCAATTTGATAGGCGTTCGGTAAAGAGAATGAAAATAATGAAATGGGAGATTAATGCTATTGTTAAGACCTCACGTTTGTAGCTATGAAAAATACAAATTGTCTTAGAAAATTTTCCATTTTTTATCCTCTTCAGCTACATATCAGTGAAGAGGAAGGGTTTTCATTCTCTTGTTTGTTTCTAGAATAAAATTCAGTGCGATAGTCATAGTTGACCTATTCCCTGAAATTAGCCCATACTATTCCTTCTTGGGTGTTTCATGGTCTTCGCATTAGATATTATAGGCCATATTATATTTATTCTTTTGTAGCTTTCAGACTATTCTAATGTACAGGTTCATTTGTATACATTTGCATATAGACATATACATATGCACATACATATGCACATAATGCAAGCATACATATACTATTTGTACCTATATATTAATGTATATGTATACACTTGGTTGTTAGATGGTTGTGGTGGTTGTCATGAGGCTTAGATAGAGCCTGAGGCTAGCAAGCCAACTTGGAAGATTTGCTGAGATCTGGAAAGGGCGCTAATATTCAACTTCATATTTAGTTTTTATTAGATAGACCTTTTCCCCATCGATTTAAATGCCCTTGAAAGAACTGCTGTTCAAGGGGCTTATATGCCAACAGCGTATGCCATTTCTTGGGTGGTCACCCTTCCAAGGACTGACCAAAGTTGAAGTTTCATAAATTCAGCAAAAAAAAAAAAGCAAAATATACAAATATATGCGTGTAGATGTGTATTCGTGATTTTGTTTTGGAAATTCCTACACTTTGAGCGCTTTTGGTTAATAAAAATACGTATCCTTCATTATCATAATTAAGTTTATGCGGCAAATGGCATTTTTTTTAAGATTCCTGAAATTTACTGAAATTTTTTATTTCTAGATTCTGTTTATATAGAGATAGTTGTTACTGTACTTAAAATGAAATGATAGCTGATTGTATAATTATGATAGTTATAGGTAAGCATACTATAGCCAATCATCATATGCCCCTTAGTAAGGATTATTCCAATCATTATCGTAGCTTCACATTCAGAACTTAAGTTAATACCGCATTCACGGGTCCTGAATCGTGAGGGCGACGCCCTTCTCTTCCCGAACAGTCAACGAAGGTCTTTTGTCTTCTGTTCCCAAAGCCCTCCAGGAATCGTGGCTTCAATGGGTGACTCTGACATCACATAATTAAGCAGTTTTATTCTTGTCATTCTCCTTAAGGCAGGGACTGACGCTGTTTTTTTTTTTTTTTTTTTATCTTTATTTCTTCTCGTGGATTTTTTTTCTTTCTTTTTATGCTGATAGGTAAGATGATTAAGAAACCTAAAAGTATTCTGTCTGCTGTGGGGCAGAACGTTTCCTTAAGATAAAGAGTACTATGATATACCCATTTGCATCCGTGTAGGTATGAAATATCTGTAATTACAGTCATCACTAAGTTAGTTAATCAGTCGCCTCCTGAGAGTAGATATCTGTCAAGGAAGATTATACATAATTAGTGTTATTGTTATTCGCTGAGAATAAAGCTTAAGTACTTTTTTTATCGTCCTTCAGTATTTTCATTACAGAATGATTTATATTGCAAATTCCTTATCAATTTCTTTGGTATTCGTTACTGGAAAAGGAGAGGTGAGGAGAGAGCAACTCTGCACAAATATAAAATCGAACTGAGAAAGATCATGACAGTATTTTAAAGTAATAAAAGTCCAAAAAGCTACGGAATTCGAAAAAACACTTCAGTGAATAATAAATACGATTCCTCTATGCACCAATAACGTTCTCTGCTTGAAGGAAAACTAAAACTGAAGGAAACTTTGTTTTTCGAAGAAAAATCATCTGCTGGGCGATTAAGCACCACCGGTGTACCAATTTAGATGATTTACGCAAAGATATAAAGTATCTAAGAACGTTAGCAGAGATTAAGGCAGTCATTTGTCCCCAGAATGAGCTGCACAGAAACACCATTTAGGTGCTGATGCTCTAAGTGTGCCAAAATATAGATCAAATTGTAGAAGTTCATAAAATACATGTATTCATGTGACCACACCCTAATGAAGGGAATATTGAAATAAAAGAAAAACTGAATGTTTGTCAGAGCCCAAATGGACCAAATGTTGAAGGAATATCGTATATTTATTTCTTCCCGCACCCTTTTGCATTACTTGTAATGCAAAAGTGGATAGTCACGCCAATTTCGTTACAGTATTACGCTTCTTATTGAGTTCATAAATTCATACGGCACGTTTCTTTATAGTAATATATATATATATATATATATATATATATATATATATATATATATTATATATGTGTGTGTGTGTGTGTGTGTGGGTGTGTGTGGCAAGCGCAATTGCTTGCGGTTTGTTGTTGATGATTGTTTATATTACTGACCGAAACCAAAGACATACAATTAATTTTGTAAAAATTAGATATGTATTTATAAAAGTTTTGCACATAAATTTAAGCAGAGGACCATATATATATATATATATATGTATATATATATATATATATAGTATATATATATATATATATATATATATCATACTACTATTGTAAAATAGTAGCACATCCACTTATATTATTTGAAATTTTTTTTGGTGGATAACTAACTACCCGACCACGGTGCAACTACGCCTGCTTGATCGCATTTATGCTGATAAATTTCACCGTGAACGATCTGCGTATCATGTTAGTTTTCGTGCTAAACTACTCATTTCGAAATCATTATCAAGCTGAGAAGAGCCTTAGTGGCGTGTTGGTAAGGTCATTGCCTGCCACCTCGGTGGCCGTGAGTTCGATTCTCGGGCATTCCCTTCTCTATACTGTTGGTCCCTTTGCTAAATAACCACTGGTTCCATGCAACGTAAAAAACACCATACAAACAAACAAACAATTAAAAAGCTGAGTAGTTTAATTTATCGCAGTATATTCTGAAAAGCAATATAAAAAAAAAATTAATTTTCAAAATGAA
>NC_087210.1:72883903-72898903 GCF_015104395.2 Macrobrachium nipponense | reverse complement strand
TAATACTCAGATCATTTATTTAGAGGGTGTATGTTTTGCAGAACGGTATGTTGGTAGCGAGAAATTAGTAGAACGAGTTTTTTTTTTTTGTATAATAGGTCTGTATTTTTTCTGGTGTCAGTATTCATAAAGCAACGTTTATGTTTCATTGTTTTTTTTATCTTAAATCCTTACATAGTGTACAATTTTCTTGTGATTTATTTAGTCCAATTAATTTTCTTTACGAAAATGGTCATGACTAAGCAAAATTCTTTGTATTAATGAGAAAGAGTTTGTTTCTCAGAAAAAGAGTCCAATCAATGTAGACCTTGTATTATCCACCTTTTCGCATTATGAAAAAAATCGTTCCACATTAAGATGTCAGTCATTGTATATTTCGACCTCAGCTTTTGCCACGTATCGCTTCCCTTATCTATTTTACTACATATATTTTTTTTATTCTTACGAATCCCCTACATAGGGCCTTATCCCCCCCCCCCCCCCGCCCCCCCCCCCCCCCCCCCCGCTCCCACCCTCACCCCTCCAAAAAAAATGACTGAGTAAAGCCTCCCCACCCCCAAAAGGCGCATTCATTCTGCCTCTCATCTCCAAATGCCATCTAACCACATTATGCCTGACAGTTCCCTGCCTCTTATGGAGCGTCATCCATCTCACGTAATTGGCTGGAATTCGGCTCTAATATTTTCGTACTTTCTTATAAAATGCAGCCTTGCATTTTCCTCCCCCAATCTTTTCTCAAGTAAGTTACCACCTCTATTCCTCCGCTTCCTCCTCCCCCTCCTCCTCCTCTTCTTCCGCCTCCTCCTCCCCCTCCCCCTCCTCCTCCTCCTCCTCCTCGCGCGCGACTCTCATTTTTTTCCAGCAGAAAGTGCGTGCGCGCGTCCTAATTTGTTCTTCGCGTGAGCGCGGGACAAACGGTACGAATGGATGATACCGCCATAACAGCTCTTCCAGCCACAGGTAGAGACGTCAGCCTTACGAACACATGAGGAGGAGGAAGGGCAGTAAACTCTCATAATGCTATGAGGGAGGAGAGACGGCGAGAGGTGGGTGTCGTCGGGGGAGGGGGAGTAGGTAAGGAGGGAGGGAGGGATGGGTTCAGGAGAGGTATATGGGATGGTAGGGGTTAGGAATCGGAAGGAGAATATGGAAATTCCAATGGGGTGTGGGACCGATATTAAAACTGACAGCGACCAATAAAAAAAAGGGAGAAAATCTGCAAAGGCTTCCCCAGAAAGTATCTTTTTTTTAGTAGGATCTGTGGATATATATATATATATAATTATATATATATATATATATATATATATATATATAATATATATATATATAGTGTATGTAATACACACACACACACACACACCACACACATATATATATATATATATATATATATATATATATATATATATGTGTGTGTGTGTGTGTGTGTGTGTGTGTGGTGTGTGTGTGCGCGTGTGTGTGTGGTGTGTGTGTGTGTATTTATGTAATCTTTACATTCACTTCAGCTCTAGGAAATTCTTGTCCTCTTAACTAGAAAATCAAGCAAATATCCTGTGGAATTAAAATATATATAGTTATAAAATAGCATAGAAATTTGGAGAATTATCTTAAAAACTAACTTTTTATTTGCAACTGATTCCATACTAAATGCCACCTCGTTACCTAAATAGGAGACTGTTCAGTATGTCATAGACTTTTACTGCTTGTTTTATTTTAGGGGATATTTTATACATTCACAGTTACGAGAGAAGTTAGAGAAACGTCGGGTGTTGGTGAAATTACATAAATATTTCTATATTCTTAACCCAACTAGTGTGATGGAGGTTAAGGAACGTAAATTAACAACTTAACAAAATAAGTTCAAGAAGTAACAACTTTATACAATTATAATGTCGGGATAATCTTTGAGAATTCATGAAGAACATTTTTAGCATTCCTCTTTTTTGTTAAATATTATTCTCCTCGCCACCTTAAGAGACCAAAAGAGATATTTTGGGTTCTTTGTCGGTAAATCCTATGGTATAGCAATGTTGCCCCTCTTTTTAAACATCATTTCCATTGTATTTGCGACATTTAATCATCAGTTGTGATTACTTTGCGAACACCAGTTGATACCTTCTCACGTAATGTTTATGAGTGCTTATCGTTTATTAGGAGTCTTTCAGGCATAATTTTCCATTTTATTAGTGAAACGAGTAGATTAATTCAATGCTTATTTGATAATTTATTGATATTGCATACAGCTTCTAACGTCAGTGTTTGTATCATAAAGTCTCCAGTTATGATAATCATCATAATTTGTGGATTCACGTCATTTCGCCTGTATACATAAAGTCTGGATGACATATTTGCTGTCAATACGAGGTCTTTTTAAGGGTAATTTAGTGATTATCCTATTATATTATCTCTCTTTATCGTATCTTCATAAGTAAAGGCTTTTATATGATATATTATATATATATCTATATATATATATATATATATATATATATATATTATATATATATGTGTGTGTGTGTGTGTGTGTGTGTGTGTGTGTGTGTGTGTAGTAAAGATGCTGATACAATTTTATTGAGGAGAGAAAAAAAAAGTAAATTTCAAAGAAAAAAATTAGAGTGTATAAATAGAATGTTGGGAGATGAATGGTGTTTTTTTTTATTGCGGATAAAAAAAGTACCCGTATACGAGGATAGAGAGAGAGAAAAAAAAGGAGAATGAGTTGAAAACGCAGCGATCGACAACGACAATGTGGGAAAAAGTTCTAGCTTAGGTAAAAAATTGGGTCAGATAGTTTTGGCCTTGTTTGGGCACGAGGATAAAAATAGAAAGGCTAGGTGAGTGATAAGGGTGGATAATTAGGAAGTGATGGGAAGGAAAGGAAGGTCAGGAGAGTGTGGTGTGGGTGTGGGGGTTGGGGGGGTTGGGGGGCAGGGTGGCCAGGGGGGTGCGTGTTGGAAGGGGCAGATATATAGTAACGGAAAGGTCTTAATATTCAGGAAGTGTAGGCGTGCCTACAAGAGAAAAGAAAATAACGTAGTATGTGTTAGCGGTCGTTGACGGCATACTGATGAGCTCTAGGGTATTATATGAAGTAAGTGATGTTGTGATGGCTTTTTGTGTTAAGTATTCCCGTCTACTTCAGCAAATTCGAGATGTACCAGGCAGTGACTATTTCTTGACTTCCTTTAGAGTCATCCCTCCATAGAGACCACGGTATTTGTTGATCATATACACATGGATATACATTTTTATTTATATACATATAAGGTGATCTTCGTGTTCTAATCATGTATATAAATAGAGAATGTGTCTGTTCTGGAGCTCCTGCCTTGGTGTTAAGGCTAGCCACTCTGAGTGTGTGATATTATATATATATATATATATATATATATATATATATATATATATATATATATATATATATATTATATGCATACATGCAACCATAAGAGTTGATGTGATGAATTAAGAAAAGCCTAAGTCACTTGAAGTACCTCTCCAGTCAATTATGGCATCTAATTTGAAATTATTTTGAGCACTGCTTCATATAGAATAACTACTGTTCTTATCACTTCCAGTGCCAAAAATATTAAAACTCTTTATTAGAAAATGGCATTGAGAAATTGCTGGAGCCGGTGACCCATTGTGACAACACCCTGATTATCATATCTCGTCTGAGGAGTGGAGAGCGAAAAGTAGCCTCTGGGTTATCGCCTGTTAGGGCAGAGGTCACCGAGGAAGGTCACTGGCATCCCAATAAGGAGCCCATAAACCTCGTGCTAATCCGAGGGTTCCTCTTTTCCTTGCTTGATTCTTGGAAACACGGCAGATTATGAAAACGAGGGTGAACTCGGCTACGAGATCGTTCGGAAAGCGCGTTCTTTATCTACAGATTTTCTTCGTTTTAGGCGAAGGTGCGTAAGAGACGATTCTGCTGTTGTGTATCGACGTTTTCTATCAATTAGATCTGACGACTTTTACTGCTGGTCAGAGGAGAACTTTTATTAAGATGATGGTCTTTGTATTTTTGGAGTTATTGGCTCTAAATCCAAGTTGCTTTTGGTTTTATCCGGGGAATCTAGCTTAAAGGAGGACAAGAAAGGTATCTCCGTCGAGCTGAGGATATTTATTTTTTCATGTTTGTTTTCCCTCTTCCACACGCGCTTGTTAAAGCCAATACTGAATACACAACATTTTTGATCAGAGAATTAAAAGGATGTTGGATTTTGTCAGTACATGCATGGGGATGGGGTGGGGTTGGGTGCACTATAAAACAAAATAATGTTGCATTTATCTTTGAAGGTCAAGGGTGGCATCATGGGTCTGACAAAGCAGACTGAGGCTGATTCATGGCTTTAAGTCTAATTAAGGGATGGAATACTTTCAATTAATGGCAGGGAGTCATCACTCCATTATAGTAACAGGGAGCGGAATGGGGTTTGCAACCTCATCCCTTTCTAAAATTATACGTGCGAAGAAAAAGGAGCCTTTTCAAACAAAGTCGGATTTTACGGAATTGAGAAAAAACAATTCTAAATCAAGCAAATTTTTTTTTGTACATTTGAATGAAGAGGAACATTGACACCATCAACAAAAATTCATTTTTTGATCTGTTCAATGAGAGGTCTGTGGTACCATCTATAAGAATCAACGCTTGGTAATGAATGAACATTAAACTATACAACAGCCGAAGACTGCATTTGTTTAGGTCACTGATTTCCTAGAAAACCTCTCGATCTAACGTTCATTTTCATATATAAAACGGAATATCGATATATCAGTGGCAAGTAATAAGTAAGAAACGTCAGGAAAACAGGATCTGCATCGGGAATCCGTAACTCCCCAAAAGATCATTACGATGTGGCGTTACGGAAAGCTTTATTTCGTTTTCAGTCTTTATGTTGATGAAAGTATTAACTTTCATCTTTAAGTTCATTCACAGAAATTGTTCACACTAATTTTACTTCATTGCTTTATTGATTTTTTTTTCTTACTTTCATCAGTCCTTCTGGTATTAATTAATCATATTAAATCGCCCCATATATTAATCCACTTGAAATCTGGATATTAATATTCCTGCTTTCATATTGTACGTATATTTGATGCCAATTAATTATGCTTTCATTATAAACCATCTTTATTCTTTATCATTGCAAATTATCCCATTTCTTCACACATTCCTCCCTACCATGAACAACTCCATTCCAAGGGCGTCCCTTCAACTCAGACATCCTTTTCCTGCCCGGGATTGAGTATCCTGCCTTTTGGGACCCTCTCCTATTTTTGACTTCCTGAAGCCCAGCAGTAATCCTCGGTGTCCCTAATGATTTAGTTATAGAGCTTTCTGCAATGGCTATCCGGTGCTTGGCTGCCAATTTTCACGTAAACATAATGAGCTGCTCGAGATTTATGAGGGGTTGGGACCCATTTCACTTCTTTACGACTTCAGCAAAATTTTACGGCCATTGAGAGTGTGCTTGTGCTTGCTTGCGCCAGAGATCCATTATTTGACAACGAGGAGGAGATGATAAAAATTTATGATGAACCAATCAGATGAAAGTATATTTATAATAATACCAAAGCAGATAAAAAAATATTTATAATAATGCTAACCTACCCAAAAAATACCTATATTATTACCGACCAAACAAAAGAATATTTAGGATACTACCACACAAAACAAAGAAATATTTATAATAAAACCAGAGCAGACAGAGAAATATTTGCTATAATTTCAAGCCAAACAAAAGAATATTTTTAATAATACCAAACCAAACGTAAATTATTAATGATAATACTAATCCCAAACAAATTAATGATAATACCAAAACGAACTAAAAAATATTTATGCTAATACTAAACCAAACAAACAAATATTTATGATAATACCAAACCAAACATAGATATTTATGATACCAAACCAAACCGAAAAGTATCAGTGATAATATCCAGCTAAACAGAAAAATATTTTTGAGGATACCAAACCCCTCAAAAGATATTTATGATACCAAACCAAAAGGAAAAGTATCTCTGGTAATACCGAGACAAACAGAAAAAAATTATGATAACAAACCAAACCAAATATTTATGATAATACCAAACCATTTATTACAATACCTAACAAAACCAAATATTTATAATAACACCAAACTAAAAAAAAATATTTATCATCGTACTACATCAGATCAATAATGGATTAAAACGGTAATTTTCCGACATACTTAGTCTTAACATTGAGAGATCCTCGACTCCGTTGCAGAGCTAAGAGTGAATTTTGGCACCCTTCTGTCAAAGCTCGTTGTACCATATGAACGATGAATTATATACCTGGTAGTGAGTCGAATGTGAGGGAGCGTAAGTAGGATGAAAATCTGTTCCTTGAGCTGTAGGAAGGAAATGTTTAGATGGTGAGTAAGTGCTTTCAAGTACATACTACATAGCATCCTCTGATGGTCAGTTCACAAAAGCGCTTAGTCAATATTTTGTTTTGTTTTAATCCTTCCTCCACCTCAGTGATAACATGAGACATTTTGGCGATAGATTATATCAATATTATATATATGTGTAAAGTATATATATATCCATATATATATATATATATATATATGATTATATATATATATATATATATATAATATATAATAGTAATACTGTTCTAAACATGACAAAATAATAGAATAACACTTCCTGATTATAGACAAGTCTCTTTATGTTCCTGAAAGACTCGCTCAGGATTCTGATTTTTTGTGTAACTGAAGACATCGAATACCGGATACATTTCTCAGAAGAGAATTTGCAGTCAAGAATGACACTTGATCATCTAAATGAACTATATATATATATATATATATATATATATATATATATATATCATATATTATATATATATTACTAACAGGACCTCATTGAAACTGGATGGTATCAAGCAGTGGTATTTATTAATAAAAGGCTAAGCTTTCTTGGACTAACAGTCCTCATTAATGCATTGAACAATTTTGTAAGTGATGAAGTTAATATATATACACACACACACACACACACACACACACACACACACATATATATATATATATATATATATATATATATATATATATTATATATATGTATAATCTGACTAATTCATTAAGTTTACCAGGTATCTCTCTGTCAGCATACAGCCAACAAAAATAATATTTTCCTCCATGCCGTAATGCCTTGCCATGATTAGTTCTTTTCAAGAGTCTCGCTTTCCATGCTTGGATTGATTAACCATTTTATGACTTTAATGTAGCTTTCCGCGTCTAATTACACCCCACACACTGAAGGAATCTGGTTGGTAATAATCTTTCCCATTCCGTTGGTGATGGTAATACTTTTTCTTTGCTTTTCATTAAGCCGATTTTTTAAATCCTTTTTGCAAAGGATTATTACCCAAAAGATTTTGTGTAACCACGGAGGTCATAACAAAGGAGGGCAGCTTCTTTTGGGATTCTGCGAAAAATCTCTGAGAGATTAAGCTCCTAAATCCAAAAAGGAATTTTGCTTAAACAGGTCGCTAAAATTTAAAACTTGCTCAGGAGAGAGAGAGAGAGAGAGAGAGAGAGAGAGAGAGAGAGAGAGAGAGAGAGAGAGAAGCCCAAAAGCTTTACTGTAATATTAATAAATGGTTCTTTAATTAGGCAGGGTATTGGGGAAAAAAGTTATTGCTGGTGAAAATTAATGCACCGCGAAAAGGAATTTTTTTATTGGACTTAAGCTTATAGTTTATTATATCCTTGAAAGAGATCCTTACAGATAAATGTAAGTTCAATTACGCTCTTTTACTCAGATAATTATAGAAGATAGAAGCTGGTAAGTAATGTGCTTGGCAGTCCTAGGAAAATTAATCCAAACAGATTGTTATTGTTGGACTAAAAATAATTTTCTATGTTATCATTGTTAATGTTATCATACTGGGATTGTCGTCTCACACTGCGTGAGTATTATCACACTAGAACTTGACTCCAGCTGAAAAGCTACTTGGGTTATGCAGGTTTTCCCCTTTAATACTTTGTCCTTCAGTTACATGAAACACCCACCCACCCACCCGCCCAGCCCCTCCTCATTCACTTCCCCCCCACCCCCCCCACCCCCGTCGCTTCCCAGTAACTTCTTGCTCTTACTGTCCTACTGAGCTACGTTGCCTTATCATCTAATTTTGTGTACAATATAAAAAAACATTTTTTAAAAAATCCGCCTATTTATAAGCCATACAGTGAAACCTGACATTATTTTAAGAAAAAGTTTGCTTCTGTCGACCGAGATATTATTTAGCTGAATAATATTTCATAAATTAACCAAAGAGTATGATTAAGAACAGCTGCATTACTTTCTGTTTAGCTCGTCAATGAAAGGACAATCAAAGTAATGCTATCTTTCTTTTTTTCAATTCATACACACGTTTTCTTGCTATATGTTTTTTCCGTGTAGAGTAAGAATTTGGATGAAAATGGAGACTTTTCCTTTTCACGAGTCCAAAATAGAAAAATAAAAATTAAACTCGCGAAAATGAGATTGGATGCATTGAAAGTACAGCCAGTAGACGTTACTGGAATTAACGCCATGGCAAATGTGTTAGGAACCAAGAGGTTCCGCTCGGACCAGCCCAGAGAGAGAGAGAGAGAGAGAGAGAAATTCTCCCCGGTCCTCTTCCAAATTGGCCATCCCTTTGTTGGCCCCTTCTTCGTGCTCTGCGGTGCCTCGCCGTACCTAAATCTATTGAGACGAGAACTATTGTTATGCTAAGGAAGCCCCGCACTGGGATTTTTACTCTTTATGCAACCAAAAGGAAATTGGTAATTAAGGGAAACAATTTGCAAAACCATGCGTCTGAGGAGGAGGAGAAGGAGAAGCAGAATTCTGGGAGGCATTTTCTGTCGTATGATGGCAGGAAATACCAAATAATATAGTAATTACGTCTTTTAAAGCATTTGGCAGATTCGGTTATTTCCAACGTTTATTACTTTTTTACCCAAGAGTCTTTATCGTTTATTTCGCCTTTTAGCTTTTTTTTTATGCAAAATTAGTTTCTGAATTTAGGTATGGCTTTGGTAATGACTACTGATTTATTATTTAAACTGATCTAAGGAGACGCTTTAATGCATCCATTGTCTTAAGCATGGGTATTGTATCCGACCCTCCTCATGAAAATAGCCGATGAATTTAGATATTCCTTCATTATTTTTCTGTTTTGTCGGAATATCAATTTATGCTGAATTGTCCAGTGAAAATAAAATATTCTTCCATTTTTTCCGTTTCTCTGACTATCAATTTATGCTGTAAAATCTTTCAAGGCTCTACTCTCTCTCTCTCTCTCTCTCTCTTCTCTCTCTATCTCTCTCTCTCTCTCTCTATCTAAAATAACTCTATATCTATCTATAGCTATATTATATATATATATATATATATATATAATATATATATATATATATATATATATATATATATATATATATATATATATATATTTATATATGAGAATATCCCTGAAAGATTTTACAGAATGCATATATATATATATATATATATATATATATATATATATATATATATATATCACATACATATGAATACAATTTATGCTGTAATCTTTCAAGCTCTCTCCTCTCTCTTCATCTCTCCCTCTCTCTCCTCTCTCTCCTTCCTCCTTCTCCTATTTTATATATATATATTATAATATATAATTTATATTATATATATATATATTAAAATGGGGAATTTCCCGCCATTACATTTAGTAGCGGTGTAGCACGAAACGGAAGGCAAACCAACACACAGTATTACAACAGCTCTCTCTCTCTCTCTCACTCTCTCTCTCTCGTCTCTCTCTCTCTCTCTTCTCTCCTACTCTATTATATTATTATTATATATTATATAATAATATTAATTATAATATATATATTCTAAGTTGGGAGAATTCCCGCAAATACATTTAGGGTTAGCGTTTTAGCACGAAACGGAAGGCAAACCAACAACACAGTATTTACTTCTCTGCCTCTCTCTCTCTCTCTTCTTTCTTCCTCCTCTCCTCTCCTCTCTCTTCTTCTCTCTCCCTCTCTCCACCTCACCTGTTTCTCTCCATTCTAACAGGTAATGAAAAAAAATGAGAGAGTCGCATCATAACATTAACATTTATTAACAATGAATAAATAATTAATCAATCAAATAATCAAGTCTTACAGACTAACTCAAAAAACCCCGAACAGTAAAATGTCTAAGAGTAATGGTAGTCACCAAAAAGTCTACACCCCTCTGGGAACTCTTTGTCCCTCCATTGCCAGTTCTGCCAGAACCGTCTGTTTCAAAGACACAGAACACATCCCGGTAAGTACACACACAAGATTAACAATCAGAGGTTAAATATTGGATATCATCATAAAAAATGTCAAATAGATAATAAGCCAGCCTCCGGCTAAAACACTTCAACACTCACCCAAGCAACTGGACACTTAAGCACACTTAATAAAAAACTCCCGGCGAGCGCCACGGCATCTTGCCTTTCTCTCAAAGACGCCTCTATCAAAATCCCCCATAGACTCGGGTATTCAACATTATTAACAGAAAGAGGCGCACACGCACATACGAACACACAGTTCGTTAACGCCTCACACTACTAGTTGCATCCAGTTTCACAAAGGCACTTTGAGAAGAGTTAATAAACTGTCGTGCATTGACTTGTCTCACTAAGCAGTTTTATCTCATGCCATCCAAAGAAACTCATTCATCAGCTTTCTCAGGTCGTTGCTTCTCACTGTTCTTCACATTCCATAGGTCACAGAGAACACATGGACAATATATTATTAATCAAAACCCTAGGCCTACATATATATATATATATATATATATAGGTAATATATATCTATATATATATAATATATATATATATATAATATATGAAGATATCCCTGAAAGATTTTCATTTATAATATGTATGTTTATGTTATAAAATATAAATATATAATATAATATAATTATACAAATTAAATTATGTTATTTGTATTGGTTTTATATATATTTAATTTATAAATATTATTATATAAATATTATTATATATATGTGTGTGTGTGTGTGTGTGTATATATATATATATTATATATATATATATATATATATATATATTATATTAATATATATATTATATATATAATAAATATTATATATGCAGGCTTAAAAGAGAAACAACGATTGTGAAGCTTACAAATCCTATCTTTATTTGCGCGTATTCATTCATTGGCAACTACAAATCCTTTTGCGAGGTGGACGCGAGCTTTCTCCCACATCCGTTTGTGAATCGGCCCGTGCCAGCATCGTGAGAATGCTGGCGAGATATTCAATTTATATTCGGCTTAAATGGCCATGTCTGCATATTGCTACTGCAGGGAAATATGCCAGTACACGGGCGTAGCTCTACTCCGCCCGTTTTCCTTTAAACTTATTAACCTTTAATGACTTTGCTACGTGACTGGTGTGTATGGATGCAGAAATATTTTGTATGTGTGTGTGTGTGTGTGTGTGGGCGTGGGCATGGTAATATTTTTAATTTGTCTCTTGGTATGAATGAGCTTTCGTTGTTGCCTAAAAATAATCCTTATCATGAGTCGAGATTATGTGTTTTAAGTGTCCAGAATGTATACTTTTACTGACACTACCACTGAATTTTTAGAGAAGATATTTGCGAAGACAATGCCATTTTGAAAGTCCATAATATTGACAAAAGCATTCTCGAAGTGCGCGACTTTGGCCATTTAATAACTCAAAGTGCGCGATGTTTGTCATTTAATAACTCGAAGTGCGCGACGTTGGCCATTTAATAACTCGAAGTGCGCGATATTGGCCATTTAATAAATCGATCCTTTTTTTATAATTACCAAAACTTCCAGTTTTCTGTAGTTTTTTTATATTCTTTCCAATTATATCATTCATCATTCTATTAAGATTTTCCACAGCAACCTCAGGAAAGAAATCGAACATTTTACCGAAACAATAATCAAGAAACTTGTAATACCAATTCATTGACGGACGGTAAAAGGCTTTCCCCTTCCTGATTACAGGAAGGTAACCGCTCACTTTTTCCTTGATTTCGGAAACAGACTTCCTTTCTGCCGAGTTCACTTCCCGTTTCCAGGTTTTGCGTCCCCTAGTCTTTAGCCAACATTTATATAGATTCATAGTTCACAATGGCTCGTATTGGGTAGAATAAAAGTGATTGGTCACGGCTGGAAGATACTGAGACATATTCACAGCCTCTTCCCTAATGGTCCCGTTATTTTTCTGCAGTAGTGTCAGATTTATCTTAAGATGTTATGCAGTGATCATTTTTGAATTTTGATAGATCCGCTGCTCCTGAAAACATTTAACAGGTATCAAGGCAGTGATCTCCTTTTTATTTTTTATTTTTTGTTCCCCGTAAACCTTCACAATTCTTCCCATTATATATCCTTCATTTTTTTTTTCTTCCTCTTCATTCATAGCACCCTCCCTCGTACTCACCCTTCTGCTTTTTCTCTGCTTCCGCAATTCTATCCCCTTCTTCCTCTTCTTACCTCTTCTTCTCTTTCTTTTCCTCCTAATTATTATAATTTCTTCTTCTTCTTCTCTTCTTCTTCTTCTTTTAATATATTTTGATAAAATGATGAAGCCGTTTCTTGTGGACTTTAAAGGTCAATTATTCTCTCTATTATAGTTCTGTGAAGCAGTAGTACAAAATAACTTAGTTTGCCATTGCAGCCATCAGTTAGTGGTGTCTCCTTTGCCATGCATCAACGTATTCATTAATATCTTTTTATGGAAATTTTAATTGCGGATTTTACTTTTCGTCCTTCAAAATCTAACATTGCAATCACAAAGGTTCGAATGTCCCTATGTGTATTTCGCTAGCTGGATCTAATGCAAACATATGATTTTCCTGGATTATATGAAAATCGAGTAAGGAAATATGAGCGATATTGGTTTGATATTGTTGTGAGATTGTTTTAGATGAGCGTTCATTTTCCTACTTTGCTTTTGTATTTGTGGGACTCGTAAAAATGAAATAGAAAATGCCAGTTTTGGGTAGACAACGCAAGCACACTGCTCCAGAATTGTTGTTACTGACAGAAAACCATCTTCTCACTAAAGGAAACATTAATAGCTTTCTATTGTACTTTTTTTTTTTTTTATTTAACCACAAAAATAATTTCCATGAATACAAATGGCATCAACATACAAGAACCAACAATCACAAAACAATTTACGGGAATCTGAAATACGCAGAGATAACGCACGACAGACCGACGCCTAATATGCTAAGGATAACAAGATTTGCTCAGGTGACGGAAGTGCATCAGATTATACACCCTCCAGCTTTCGGCACATACGTCACTGGGCGACGTGTGTCACTGTCACACAGCGCATGTTCATTTCGTCACGTGTCCCTGGAAATATATCGCAACTGTCCATTTCGCTGGAAGTGAAATTGTGATTGCTGTGAGGTGCTTCATCCGTCCTATGTCCGTCCGCCTGTCTTTCACAGCGAGATTTCAACGGACAAGGTTGAAGGAAAAACATGGCGTCTGATAGGGAATTCTGCCGTAGCCAGACGTATAGCCATGAGAGATGAAGAAAACTGGAAACTGGATACTTTTCATTGTTAATATTTTGGGAGTAGTCTGTTTTCGCAGGTTTATATTGCTTTTAATTTGGAGGTTATTTTTTCTTGGATAGAAGACAGTTTGTATATATTAGAAAACGATGAAATGGACACACTCACAAAAGATTGCAAAAGGTTATATCTGCTTCTGTCATATATTTATTGTTTGGATATAATTTACGGTCTATTTCACTCCCTCTCGTATCAATTGATTCATAGTGCAACTGCGAGGTTTTCCTCCTGTTACACCTTTCAAACCTTTTCACTGTCAATTTCCGTTTCAGCGCTGAATGGCCTTAGTTGCCCCAGTGCTTGGCATGCATGCCAAAAGTCTATAAATCAATCAATCACTTCCGGTATTCTTTTTACCATTCCTATGTACCTCCACATTTATCACCATTTCAACTCTTATGCCGCAGATCTACGTCAGCGTCTAATTTCAACATTTTCGACGCTGTTCTTGCATTGGCATTCAACAGCCAAAATTGACCTGCATAGAGGAGAGTTGGTTGAACAGTCCCTTTGTACAATCCAGCCTTGGTTCCCATATATAGACTCTCTTGAGTTTCCTCGAAGTCTCTTACACAAATCCCACCTCCTTTCTTGCTCCACGAGCTATGTGCTATTTACTCCAAAATTATTATAAAAAATCTACTGCTACCATTTTGTCACCGTCCTAATTAACTTTCACTGCTAAGTTACTATTTACACTCACGACCTAATACTTTCCCACATTTACGCTCAATGTTTTCGTCTTGCAAACACTTATAAACTTTCATGTGTATATGTATGTATGTATGTATGTATGTAATGTAAATATATATATATATATCTTAGTATATATATTATATATATATATTATATATTATCTATATAGATATAATATATCATATATAATATTATATTATAGAATCTAGTTTACTATCGCGTTACTTTATTGGGACCAGGCGACTAGGGTGCATTTTTGGAAAAGTTATATCCTAGCCATAAATAATTGGCAGGAATTGTTGCAGTGTTTGGTAAAATTTCATTTTCAGTACATATTTTCATAATAGGTGTACTAAATACTGGTATTTTTAACTAAAAAAAAATTAGGAACAGAAGCACGAGAGAGAGAGAGAGAGAGAGAGAGAGAGAGAGAGAGAGAGAGAGAGTTTGTTAGGATGCAGCATATAATGTAAGAAACATCTCACGATAACAATGATCAGTAAAGACATCTGAGATATTGGAAAAGTTCACTGGGACAAAGAGTGAGTAAGCCTGATTTTCATATACGCGTCTTCTTCGGATGACTGATATCTTTCCTGAGTTAACCACGAATGTGGTCATGCTCAGACACCAAGTACAGT
>NC_087210.1:72856403-72876403 GCF_015104395.2 Macrobrachium nipponense | reverse complement strand
ACATGTATTTTGACATTCTATCCTCCAGAAGATAGAAGTTTAATAAAAAGCGAATTTAACATGTATTTTGACATACTATCCTCCAGAAGATAGAAGTTTAATAAAAAGCGAATTGAACATGTATTTTGACATTCTATCCTCCAGAAGGTAGAAGTTTATTAAAAAGCGAATTGAACATGTATTTTGACATTCTATCCTCCAGAAGATAGAAGTTTATTAAAAAGCGAATTGAACATGTATTTTGACATTCTATTCTCCAGAAGATAGAAGTTTAGTAAAAAGCGAATTGAACATGTATTTTGACATACTATCCTCCAGAAGATAGAAGTTTAATAAAAAGCGAATTGAACATGTATTTTGACATTCTATCCTCCAGAAGGTAGAAGTTTATTAAAAAGCGAATTGAACATGTATTTTGACATTCTATCCTCCAGAAGATAGAAGTTTATTAAAAAGCGAATTGAACATGTATTTTGACATTCTATTCTCCAGAAGATAGAAGTTTAATAAAAAGCGAATTGAACATGTATTTTGACATTCTATCCTCCAGAAGATAGAAGTTTAATAAAAAGCGAATTGAACATGTATTTTGACATTCTATCCTCCAGAAGATAGAAGTTTAATTAAAAGGCGAATTGACATGTATTTTGACATTCTATCCTCCAGAAGATAGAAGTTTAATAATAAGCGAATTGAACATGTATTTTGACATTCTATCCTCCAGAAGATAGAAGTTAATACCAAACCGAATTGAACATGTATTTTGACATACTATCCTCCAGAAGATAGAAGTTTAATAAAAAGCGAATTGAACATGTATTTTGACATTCTATCCTCCAGAAGATAGAAGTTTAATACAAACCGAATTGAACATGTATTTTGACATACTATCCTCCAGAAGATAGAAGTTTATTAAAAAGCGAATTGAACATGTATTTTGACATTCTATCCTCCAGAAGATAGAAGTTTAATAATAAGCGAATTGAACATGTATTTTGACATTCTATCCTCCAGAAGATAGAAGTTTAATACAAACCGAATTGAACATGTATTTTGACATTCTATCCTCCACCAGAAGAAGAAGTTTAATAAAAAGCGAATTGAACATGTATTTTGACATTCTATCCTCCAGAAGATAGAAGTTTAATAATAAGCGAATTGAACATGTATTTTGACATACTATCCTCCAGAAGATAGAAGTTTAATAAAAAGCGAATTGAACATGTATTTTGACATTCTATCCTCCAGAAGATAGAAGTTTAATACAAACCGAATTGAACATGTATTTTGACATACTATCCTCCAGAAGATAGAAGTTTAATAAAAAGCGAATTGAACATGTATTTTGACATTCTATCCTCCAGAAGATAGAAGTTTAATAAAAAGCGAATTGAACATATATTTTGACACTCTTGCCCCAATAGTTAGTCATTAGCGTTGCCCTTAACCCTGTTAATGTTGACTTGACTGATTTTAGGAAGGACCACTAGACCCATATGAAGCATAAGCTGAAGCATATAAGTATCTGATGTTAGTTGACAAAGTGATATATGTTGTGTATTAATGTGTATTAAGTATTTTTTGAAAATGCGTTGTGTATTAATGTTTTAAGTATTTTTTGAAAATGCGTTGTGTATTAAAGTGTTTTTAAATTATTTTTTGAAAATGCGTTGTGTATTAATGTGTTTTAAGTATCTTTTTGAAATTCGTTGTGTATTAATGTGTTTTAAGTATTTTTTGAAAATGCGTTGTGTATTAATGTGTTTTAATTATTTTTTTAAAATGCGTTGTGTATTAATATGTTTCAAGTATTTTTTAAAAATGCTTTGTGTATTAATGTGCTTTAAGTATTTTTTAAGTAAAAAAAAGTAAAGCGAGTTTGTGGTTAGCTGTGTGATTCTGTGTATTTTAAATCTATTATGAAAATGACCTCAAAGGAAGAAAAATATAACAATATATGCCAGCGCGACTGCACCTCTTCTCCTCCTCCTCCTCCTCCTCCTCCTCCTCCTCCTCCTCCTCCTCCCCCACACCTTCCGTCTCTAAGTGCGTGTGCACGCACGCGTGTGTGCAGCGGCGAGAAAGGAGGCCAAAGCTCAGTTACTCTAATGCCCCAGTTGTAGTCTATGGCAGCAATATCTTACATTTCCCTTGACGTTGGCACTTTCCCTCAAAATTGCTGCGTTCATAATGCATCTGGAATCGCCGGCCGACCGACATCCAGCCGGGGAACTGTGGCCGAATTCATTTACTTAATGGCATTTTGGCTCAGAGGGAAATTGACCCGTCTCTGTGTGCGTGATGAATTCCCCCCGCCACTTTTTGCTCTATGTTTTGTGTCGGGGATTTCGTTTGCGAAGAATCACACGGATTTGTTTCGCGTTTAGCGACTGTTTCGCCTCGTGTCAATTGTTTTGTGTTGTTGTGTTCGGTCGTTTGGAGTCGTGGCCCCGTGATGTGAAAGCAGTCCTTTTCCGAACTGTGTTTCGGCAATCCTCGGTGTGAGAATTCTCTCTCTCTCTCTCTCTCTCTCTCTCTCTCTCTTCTCTCTCATCTCGTCTCTCTCTCTCTCTCTCTCTCTCTCTCTCTCTCTCTCTCTTATATCCATTGGTTTAAAGTCTTCATAAGAGTAAATTTTGGCATGAACAGATATATGCTTAAAACTGCAATGGGCCAGATTAAAGACAGCACTGAATTTTTTCGTTCTTAGTTTGTATACTAGATAAGCCATACACACACACACACACACACACACACACGTATATATATATATATATATATATATATATGTGTGTGTGTGTGTGTGTGTGTGTGTGTGTGTATGTGTGTGTGTGTGGGTTATCTAGGTATACAAACTAAGAACGAAAAAATTCAGTGCTGTCTTTAATCTGGCCCATTGCAGTTTTAAGCATATATCTGTTCAAGCCAAAATTTACTCTTATGAAGACTTTAAACCAATGGATATAAGCGTGCGTATTCTTTAGTAAATGTTTTCTCGTAAGAAGTTTTTGTTAGTTTCTAATACAAGAATAAGATTCATACTCTTGTGGTTAACATTTTCCATTTTTTAGAAAGTATCTTTTCATCTAAAGTGATTACTCAGAGGTGAGCACTTGTCCAGAAAAAGCTAATTCTCACAAGAAGACTGTCTGTTGAAATTTGCCTTTTGAGTGATGGCAAACCTGTCCTTCATAATGATTCAAGCCAAGTAGTACTAAAGAGGAAGACAAATATATCCACACACTGGGAGTAAATGGCATGAAAGTTTAGCTCAAACTTCGGGTTTTGGACCTCGAACAGTACTATGTGTGGGATTGAGAGTCCTGATGGGTACAACAACCATGAGAGCAGAGGCGGCAACCAATCAAGCAGCTCTTGCGGACAGTGCTTGGAGTATTAGAACAGGAAGAGTCCTGATGACCTTACAACAGGGTCGAAACGGATCCAGGTTGGAACAGACGCCTGGTTGTTTATGAGATGGAAGTCTTTGTTTCAGCTTTACTTTGAATAGCGAAGAACTTCCCAATTTGACGGAAATTGCTCGATATAAGTAGCTCAGCTAGAACTTGAATGTGGTACCTGATAGGCACAATCTAAGTCCTGGATAAATATTAGGCAAGGTCCGCGATGTTAACATGCTAAGACATGCTACTGTTTATTTCCCAGCCTAAAATATCGAGATATCTGAAGGATTTATTTTCCGAATTCTCAAACATTGTTCTAAGGTAATTTAAAGAATAAGACAGCTTTATAAAGGGAATTTTTCTTGGGAGTATTTTGTTAGCCAAGTTTATCTTGGTATATTGAAGGGTTAAGTATTCTTACAATAAATACATGCGCACATGGCTAAGAAATATTAATCACAAGAAAAACATAGATACTAATAAAGATATTTCCAGTCCTTCATTGTCAAGCTGCAACTAGAAAAGGCCTTTTCACCACCGCTGGCTTTCAAACGAAGGCTGGACGTGTGTAGTCGTGTTATAGATGTCTGGCGTAGTAGGTTGTTAGGTAGCATTTGAATGGGTTGTAATCTTGGCACACGGCCTCATAAAGTCGTCATAACGAATATCGTAGATGGCCACTTATGGCCACTTACACACGGTATGGGGGCTTTGGAATTTATGCTTTTAGTTGGACTCCTAATAGGTTAGTCGTAAACTTTGAATCTCTCTCTCTTTCTCCTTTTTTTTTTTATTTTTTTTTTTACAGGTTACTCTCATAACCGTATGAATCCTTTGTCTTATAGGGCGTAAGAATTTACACTCGGTGAAACAGCCTGTATCTTACAGGAATACCGTTGTCTCGATACAATTTACATTCATGGACGGATTATCACTCATCTTCTACTCCCAAGTTTCGTAGTTACACAGCATAACATCCATGAATCTTTGTATAGTTGTTAGCTTATATTCCGATGCAGTCGGTAAATAATATTACAGTCAAAATATACTCTCTTCCTATTTGTCATGAAAATATCAATTGGAGAGAGAGAGACATGAAGCCATTTCCAATTTACAATAATTCTAAAAGCTCCCAAGAGATTGAAAACTCGCACCTGTGACCAACCCTATGGGCGACTGTGGAATTTCCCTTTCCGCTTGCACAGCAGTCGAGGGGGAAAAATTAATATTCTGGTTCTATAAGGCACAAATAACAGTGTCATAGAGTATAAGCGTCAGAATAAATGGATTTCGTGTTTTCTCTCCATTCGTGTTCAATTTTCTTTCTGACGCGTGTATATACCTCCTCTGACTGTCTCGGGTGATCAGTCTGCTCTATTCCAGGCCAGATTCGAAATATTCCCTTTTAGTGAAAGGCTAGAAAAGAGATGCAATCAACGCAGAAGCCAAGTTTTATAAAGCAACAATGTGTGATTCAACTAGCGGCGTTTTTTTATCCAATTCAAAATGGTGTGCCGTGTTTTCTCTCTGATATCTGAACTGTAAAACTAAATGAATTGCTTTGAAGTTGATGGACGCGCAGTTATTCATTGGCCTCATGTTTATAACACAGCGGAGAATTCGCGTTCAGAAACGAAAGGTGATATTTTAAGTTCTTTTATTCCCCTTTTAAACGCGATTTTATAAATAAATTGACATAACAGAAAAGTTAGGAAGCCTCGGCTACTCAATAAAAATAGGGATTAGAATTCTTAAGATCATGGCTGTACTAAGATTTATTTTGATAAGATATTAACATCAAACCGCAGTTTTATATTGAAGTTTGAAGAGCCTATTAGATAAATGCTGTTACCTAGCCCAGGCCTGGAGAAGGAGGAGGTATAGAATTCCACTACCTAGCATATAAATTTATTATTATTATTATTAACTATTTTTATTTTTTATTATTTATTTTTTTTTTTTTTTTTTTTTTTTTTTTTGCTCTATCACAGTCCTCTAATTCGACTGGGTGGTATTTATAGTGTGGGGTTCCGGATTGCATCCTGCCTCCTTAGGAGTCCATCACTTTTCTTACTATGTGCGCCGTTTCTAGGATCACACACTTCTGCATGAGTCCTGGAGCTACTTCAGCCTCTAGCTTTTCCAGATTCCTTTTCAGGGATCTTGGGATCGTGCCTAGTGCTCCTATGAATATGGGTACAATTTCCACTGGCATATCCCATATCCTTCTTATTTTTATTTTCAGGTCTTAATACTTATCCATTTTTTCCCTTTCTTTCTCTTCAACTCTGGTGTCCCATGGTATTGCGACATCTTTGAGAGAAAATATATGGAACCTCGTTTTGCTCTGTATGCATACAGAGCCTAAAAGAACAGTGTTCCTTTTAAAAGTGCACACTCAAAACGGACGTTCCCTATTGCTGGCTAGAGCATCCCAACATGAAGAGAAAAGGATTAATTCATGAACATGCTGTGTAATTTCTATTCCCGCTTCAGCCCGGAGAACGCTTCAGGGTTCTCGTTCTTCGTGTTGTTAAGTGGCTTCAGAAGGTGCAAATACCCCACCTCTAGCGAATTCTCAATGGGCACGAAGGAGGGTCAAATTCGGGTTGCTTCAACGAAGCCTTTCTCAAGCCTTACTGTTGTGTGGTTGGTATTTAGCCAGAAATTACGTGATGTCCACATGTGTTCTATGACGTTTTCTTTCTTCTTAACCCTCTACGTAGGCCTTATGTCATGTAGTATAAAAGGTCAGACCAGCAGAGACTGGAGGTCGGGTATTCCTTAAAGCGATGCAGTATCATGGAAAACATTCACCGTAGTTCCAGTTGAAATTTAATAATAATAATAATAATAATAATAATAATAATAATAATAATAATAATAATAATATAATAATAATAATAATAATAATAATAACGGAGAAGTAAAACCTCATTTGTATATATGTACATAGAATAATAAACCTGTACAGTTTCCCGAAAGCTTTCTGTACAGATTTACTTTTAAATAAATATAATCATTTATACATAATTGTGGATTTGTTTCCCCACTTTCAAGCCTCGTGCTATTATGAGTATTTTTAATAATAATAATAATAATAATAATAATAATAATAATAATAATAATAATAATAATAATAATAATAATAATAATAATAATAATAATAATATACTGCATTGAGAGATCTTAAACAAAAGCATGAGCTTATAGTCTAGACAATAAAAAAAATACTATGAATTTGTTAAACCCAATTACTATAGTGACATTATTGTTAAAACAGTTTCTCCTTCGGCAGTAGTAGCCTTCGTCACGATTTCACAAACTCACCATCTCCGCACCTTTTGGAAATTCAATAAAAAGACGATCATTTATTTTCTCTCCCGAGGAATATATCGGGTTCCAGTTTCTTCGAGCATGCATTTTTACGATGTTCTTATTTCCACTTTACCGTCGAAAAAGGATGTTACTGCAGGTTGTCTGCATTTGTGGCTCCTTTATGTCTTTCCTCGCGTTTAACCGGTTATTATTTTGCTCTTGAAAAATGGGAGTTATTGCGTCCAGGTATTCTTGCACAAACTAATGATTTATGTGATGTAATTATCTTTTGTTTGCTCCTTTTTAATTTCCTTTTGAGACATGAGCTCTCTTATATAAGTACTTATTGAATGAAAATGTTAACATGAGTTGAGGAATAGGTACCTGGTTGTCATTTAACTAGAAGTTTGTGGATCATATTTATGTATATATATATATATATATATATATATATTATATATATATGTGTGTGTATGTATGTATGTATATATGTATTATATTATATTATATTATATTTATATTATATTATATTATATATATTACAAGTGAATTGAAAAATCGGAAAACTGTCAGTCTTGGAAAATGACTGATAGCAGTTATAATTATTATTCCTGAAAAAGTATAGATTAAAAAGCTGAAGCTATGAAAGGCAACCCACAGTTTTATTATATACGGAAGGGCTAACTTCTGTCGTTGGACAGTGTGACAGCGTGACATCTGCCCAGAATATGGGGGCTGAGTAAAATAGCACGCACTAGTCATTCAAGTGAAGACACTCATTTCGCTAATGGAATTTCTTCGTTAGAAGAGACCTCATGAAAGATGTTAGAGAGATCTTCCGACGACGGTTTTAATCATTATTATATCTTTGTATGGAAACAAGGAAACAACCGCTCCGAGGCTGCTGACTTAAAACCGGGCCGATATTCCACAGAAGTTGAGCAAAGGCACTGAGACGTCTAGCATTAAAACCATCATCTCTGTGGATATGAGAAGTTTTATGGACAGTACCCCTTTGTTTTGCTGCAACAGACGATACGTTTCATACAACCATGAAAAAGGAAGCTTAAAGTCAAAGCAGTTGCCAAAAAGCATTAGAAATAGCTTCAGTTTTCCAAGTTCGTCCTGAGACCACGCATACTACACCACTGAGTAGATCGGTTATAGATCTCCGTTATGGAGAGCCGCAACTTTCCCCCTCTCTCTCTCTCTCTCTCTCTCTCTCTTTGTGTGTGTGTGTGTGTGTGTGTTTCAGTGGGAATGAGGAGTTTTTACCAACAGCTGCAACAAGAATAGAATCGCAAGTTTACCGTGATGTTATTTTTTAGACAAACAATCATCTCATTTGTCAAGCCTTAAAGAATGGAATAGCTCCCAGGAAAATGTATTCGCAATTTGAAGTAAATATAGCTCGGAACTTTTTCGTTGTCTGTTATTTTATAACACTTATTATAGACTGTAAATCATTCGCCAAATAGCTCAGTATAGTGGGACTTGTGTATTCTTTTAAGGATTAGTTGTTGATTGTCGGATTCTCAATTAAGTTAAGATGCAAACGGGTTTGCCATATTCGAAACAAACTAAATGAAGTGAAATGTCAGCTTATGAGGAGTTAGTTACTAGATGGCATTAATTACATGGCAATTAATGCTCCAAATCATTATGAGATAATTAAATTCAAATTTGGACAAGTTAAATGAGTTTAATCACGGGACAAGTTGTTCGGTTAAATTATTAATAATAATCAGAACATTACGTGGAACGAGACCTAATGACGTTGAGTCTGTCTCGTGTATTATTATTATTATTATTATTATTATTATTATTATTATTATTATTATTATCATTCAGGTTTACTAGTTTTGCAACCGCTTTCTTCTCCAAGAATGACAGACATCGGTGAGTTACTGGCAGAATGCAGTAGCCCTTAAAAATCAGTTATCAGAAAGATAAATTGAATGCAGCTGATGCAGCGATCATCTTCAATAATACATGTTCAAGAGTGGTTCTAGTACCTGTATATTATTATTATTAAATTTTATTATATTATTATTTTATTATTATTATTATTTTTATTATTTATCTATCATTCATTCTTATTATTATATTATATATATATATATAGTATATATATATATATCATCTATATATATCTTATATATTCAAGAAGGAGGAGCTCTCTCCTCTCTCTCTCATCTCTCTCTTCTCTCTATGTATCTATATATATTAATATATTCTATATATATGATAATATAATCCATATATATACGTTTATATTATCATATAATATATTATATATATATATATATATAGTTAGATATATATTATATATATGTAGTAGACCTTCTTTCAAACATGTGTTGAATGTTATTGCTGCATCAGCTGCATTCAATTATTATTATTATTATTATTATTATTATTATTATTATTATAATTATTAGGCAAAAGACCACAATACTGGAAAGCATCTTTCTTAAATGGGAAAATAGTCGAAGTGTCACCGAGAGACAGAGAACCTAATGAACAAAAGGCCTGGGGTATGGGTAGTTAGTTACTACTAAGAATTTATTAGTTTTTTTTCCCAAGATTTGTAAGTTCATGTCTGACAGACTTCGATCATAATAGCCATGTCTCGATACGTCGCTGAAAATTACTTACTGCCGGTTTGTAGATGTGGCTTAAAATTTAAAATGCAAAAGTATCATAAATTGGAAACAATATTACATAAGTTGCGTTGTCCAAAATCGACACGGCGTTTGCCTGGCTGTGCGAAGTGTTCTATATATATATTAGACATGTACGTACAATGGTCTGAAATGAACGCTATGTTATCATTTAGTAGTAGTACACTGTAGGTTGAAAAGGCGAAGAGCAATATTATTTTGAACAAAGTCAATCCGTCTTTTCTTCTTATTATGTTGAACGAGGTAAGTCCTTCTTTTTTTCTCTTGCACAAAATGCATTCTGCTCAACAACGCAGTTACGCAGCACGGGCTGCAGTAAAAATGAAAGTGCTTGCATTTAAGAGCTGCGTGTATTCACTGGCAACGGCAGGGTTTCCATTTTCCCTTGCAGTGCAGGTCCCAGTGGTACGAAAATAGTAGCCCCAAGTTTAATCATCAGATGTCTGTGTGTGTGTATATATATATATATATATATATATATATATATATATATATATATATATATATATATATATATAATATATATATATATATATATATATATGTGTGTGTGTGTGTGTGTGTGTGTGTGTGTGTATAGATATATGCCACGAAGGAAAATAAACGACGGAGTATCCGCGAGACCTTTCGACATCCAAACGTCCTTTACTAAGCAGATGAACTGACATACATGAGGAAAAAGACAAAACAAGAAGATTCGTATAACTGACAGATGGGGATTATAAAGAGATTAGTACCTAGAATCCGACACACCTGGAAGATGAGTAACCTTCCCAAACAAGCATAAACAATGGGTGCAATTAAAAGTTTAAGACAATCATCTCAGATACAAGGACAAAACAATTAAAGGATTATAGGCGACAGCTATTCAATTAATTTAGTGCCATGATGTTGAAACAGCACATAGCAGCCGCCAAGCAAGAAGAGAGGGAAAAATTCAAGGAACTGGAAAAAACAAGGATCTCTTTCAATCATTCCATCCTGGCTGATTGGAAGGACTCGCTGTGACGGGAAATTTACGAAAAACTAGGTAGGACTACAGATGCCCTGAAAAGGAAACTCGACAGAAAACTAAAAAATCTTATTGATAACAGTGATTGGACTAATTGCGCACGTCAAGATGGTGTTGTTAACCTATCTAATACACAAATAAGTGAAAATGTTGTGAGTGCGCTTGGATATGGTTTATCTTTCTTTATAACAAGTCGACCTTCTGCTTTAATGATTGCGTCATCCCTAAGTAAATTTGAAAAAATATAGTGATCTTCCTCAAAATCATGTTGACATGATTAAAGGTACTGTTTACGGAGCTACCAACGTTAAGCATGAAAGTAACTTCCCTGCTCGCTATAAGAAAAGTTTGACCGATCTTAAAAAGGACAATACTATCCACATTACAAAAGCTGATAAGTCAAATAGTATATTTTAGATAAAGCTGACTTCATATCACGTATGCAAGCCCTACTGGATGATGATGTGACTTATAAAAAATCCCTTTGATCAAGTCATAAAAAACTTCAATAGCACAGTGAAAAATATCCTTAAAGATAAAACAGAACTACTAGGCAAATTGTCAGTCAAATCTCCTTCGCTACCTTACTTGTACGGATTAGTCAAAGCGCACAAAGAAAATAACTCTATGCGGCCTATTATCAGTACTGTTGGTTCAATTTCATATAAACTTTCGAAATATATCACTAAGATCTTGTCCCCGTTACTTGGAACCATCTCCGATTCTCATATATATAATTCACTAGATTTAGTTGATAAATTAAGCAAAATTGCTCTTTGCCCTACTGATAGATTCGTTAGTTTTGATGTATGTTTTTTTTTTTTTTTTACTAAAGTCCCTATAGACTCTATTTTAGAATGTCTTAGTAATGAACTAACTCAGCATGAATTACCTCTACCTATAAGTCACATTATTTCACTCACGAGTTTGTGCATTTGTGATTGTAAGTTTATATTCAATGGTGAATTTTATCAACAAATATTTGGCATGGCAATGGGAAATCCTTTATCACCACTACTCTCAAACTTGTACATGTCTTTGAAAAACGCTACATACCTAATATCATTTATATTCCTGTAAAGTGGTATCGTTATGTTGATGATATTTTAGCTGTTCTGCCTGCCGGTATTGATGTAAATGATTTACTCTCTAAATTAAATAACCAGGTACCATCAATTAAGTTTGCTCTAGAATTAGAAAAAGACAATTGCCTCCCTTTCTTAGAGAACCATTTCAATGTAAATTCAGTATTAATAGGAAACCGACCAACAACTTAACCTATGTTCATTTCTTCTCAGGCCACCATCTTGACATAAAAATATCAATTTTTTCTTCTGTTTTTATGAGCATTGCGCATTGTCAGTCCCCAGTATTTGGATCAAGAAATTGAATACACAAGAAAAATAGGGAAACATTTATGCTATCCTTCACATATATTAGATATTTGTTATAATAAAGCCCACAAAAAGTTTTATAGTGCAAGTAACACGCAGAAAGAAAATTCTAAGAACATTCTCAGTTTGCCTTATTTTAACGGATTTGAAACCATTAAATCATTGTTAAAAGCTTTTAATGTGAACCTTGTTTTTTCCTATAATAACACACTAAAAGGAATGTTAATAAAAAATTGCCCGAGAGAAAGCAACAACATAATATATAAAATTCCATGTATGGATTGTCCCTCATTTTATCTCGGGCAGTCTAGCAAGGACCTAGAAATAAGGCTAAGCCAGCATAAATATTCTGTAAAAACTGAGCAAACATCTAATACAATATTAATTCATTTAAGTGAAAACAACCACCGAATAAATTGGGTTGTCTTATCACGAAATCTTTTAGAATCTGCTTTAATACAACTTACTTTTCATTGTAATTTCATGTTAGTCGTGGCCTTTTTCATTTAGACCCTTGTATTTTTAACATGTTTAAGAATGACCTCAAAGATATAATTACAGGCTTAAATAAAAATTAGTTGCCTTAGAGTTATCTTCGTTGTAATGTATGTTTAACATGTATTGTGAATATGTATTGTGAATATGGTTTTGTTTACCAAGTTCTGAATAGCTGTAACCTATAATCCTTTAATTGTTTTGTCCTTGTATCTAAGATGATTGTCTTAAACTTTTAATTGCACCCATTGTTTATGTTTGTTTGGGAAGGTTACTCATCTTCCAGGTGTGTCGGATTCTAGGTACTAAACTCTTTATAATCCCTATCTGTCAGTTATACGAATCTTCTTGTTTTGTCTTTTTCCTCATGTATGTCAGTTCATCTGCTTAGTAAAGGATGTTTGGATGTTGGAAGGTCTTGCGAATACTCCGTCGTTTATTTTCCTTCGTGGCATATATCTTTATTTATGGATTTATCACGTTCCTAACTTTCGTGATTCAGTTATTCATATATATATATTGATAAGTATAGTAATATATATATATATATATATAGTATATATATATATATATATATATATATATATATAATATGTATGTATATGATTTCAGAGCGCTTGACCGTCTTTTCATTAAGGATAGAAATAAACCAGGGTTAGATCCCTTTCGGTCTCTCGTGAATTCATAGATAGCAAAACAATTTTTCGAAGGACAGACAAACCTGTTATTGCTTCACACCTTACCCACATGTTCAGAATTATTTTCATTTGAAAATGATCAGTTTTGTAAACATGCACGTAGTTTGTTTACCTTTAGCTTGATTATTCCATCAAATCAAGGACTTTCACACTAGCTAGATTTGCAACGGTTTCATTTCCCCCGAGTTAACTGTATTTTGGGAGCGGTGCGAGATATGAATATTAGCATGCGACTCGCTCCCTGAATAATACTACGTTGTTCCAATTTGAGTGCTGATTGGCATTCTCTTTATAAATCTCCCGCACAAAACAGAATACAAAAGAATGATGATTCTGGCTGAATATTTTATCAAACGTGAGTCATTGCAGTATAGGAGAAACTGATCTCTTGGTAGTTGGTTTGGTGTCACGATGATTTGGATCTTATGAGTGGTTTATTTCCCTACTAGTCTTTGGAATTGATTTTAGATACTGCAGGTTTTTTTTTTTTTTAATATTGGGATTTTGTTTCGTGGAAATCTGGCTGCCAAGTCAGTTGTGATTTGGTTTGTTATTACCAAATGATTCTCGTAAATAATAATAATAATAATAATAATAATAATAATAATAATAATAATAATAATAATAATAATAATAATAATAATAAATAATAATAATAAGAGAGAGGACGGAATAAGTAGAACAAAGATTAGGCAATAGGTATGGTGCCAGATACAGAGAGAACAAAGATCCCCTCCATGAAAGCCTACAACACCAAGAAATTAAGGGAGAAAACAAGTGAGGTCAATGAAATAATGGGCATAATACACACCACCAGTATCACAGAAACAAATAACTTGGCATATGCAGGAGCAAGATTAGTAGCAGAACTGATGGGGATTCGAACACCAACACCACCAGCACAACCAACACAATAGAAGATGTAAAACAGAGGCTTAAGGCCAAAGCACATAAGATCCAACGGTACATGAACAGGAATAAGGGATACCAACAGAGCAAACTATTCGGAACCAACCAGAAAAGACTATACAGCCAACTAAGAGGGGAAGACAACCACCAAGAAATTCCTGAAGCCGAACCAATTAAGAGACTCTGGAGACTCTGGGAAAACATATGGAGCAATCCGGTATCACACAACAAACATGCTACATGGCTCCAGGAAGTCAAGGAAGAAGAAACAGGGAGAATAAAACAAAGATTCACAGAGATCACGACAGACACAGTCAGACACCAACTAAAGAAAATGCCAAACTGGAGAGCCCCAGGTCCCGATGAAATCCATGGATACTGGCTCAAAAACTTCAAGGCCCTACACCCACGAATAGCAGAACAACTCCAGCATTGTATCTCAAATCACCATGCACCCAAATGCATGACCACAGGAAGAACATCCTTAGTACAAAAAGACAAGAGTAAGGGAAATATAGCCAGTAACTACAGGCCTATCACTGCCCTACCAAAATAATGTGGGAAGTTACTAACGGTATCATCAGTGAAAGGCTGTACAACTACCTAGAGGAAACAAACACCATCCCCCACCAACAGAAAGGCTGCAGAAGGAAGTATAGGGGCACAAAAGACCAGCTCCTGATAGACAAAATGGTAATGAAGAACAGTAGGAGAAGGAAAACCAACCTAAGCATGGCATGGCTAGACTATAAGAAAGCCTTCGACATGATACCACACACATAGCTAATAGAATGCCTGAAAATATATGGGGCAGAGGAAAACACCATCAGCTTCCTCAAAAATACAATGCACAACTGGAATACAATACTTACAAGCTCTGAAATAAGACTAGCAGAGGTTAATATCAGGAGAGGGATCTTCCAGGGCGACTCACTGTCCCCACTACTCTTCGTAGTAGCGATGATTCCCATGACAAAAGTACTACAGAAGATGGATGCCTAGTACCAACTCAAGAAAAGAGGCAACAGAATCAACCATCTGATGTTCATGGACGACATCAAGCTGTATGGTAAGAGCATCAAAGAAATAGATACCCTAATCCAGACTGTAAGGGTTGTATCTGGGGACATTAGAATGGAGTTTGGAATAGAGAAATGCGCCTTAGTCAACATACAAAAAGGCAAAGTAACGAGAACTGAAGGGATAAAGCTACCAGATGGAAGCAACATCAAACACATAGATGAGGCTGGATACAAATACCTGGGAATAATGGAAGGAGGGGATATAAAACACCAAGAGATGAAGGACACGATCAGGAAATAATATATGCAGAGACTCAAGGCGATACTCAAGTCAAAACTCAACGCCGGAAATATGATAAAAGCCATAAATACATGGGTAGTGCCAGTAATCAGATACAGCGCAGGAATAGTGGAATGGACGAAGGCAGAACTCCGCAGCATAGATCAGAAAACCAGGAAACATATGACAATACACAAAGAACTACACCCAAGAGCAAATACGGACAGACTACATAACACGAAAGGAAGGAGGGAGAGGACTACTAAGTATAGAGGACTGCGTCAACATCGAGAACAGAGCACTGGGTCAGTATCTGTAAACCAGTGAAGACGAGTGGCTAAAGAGTGCATGGGAAGAAGGACTAATAAGTAGATGAAGACCCAGAAATATACAGAGACAGGAGAATGACAAACAGAACAGAGGACTGGCACAACAAACCAATGCATGGACAATACATGAGACAGACTAAAGAACTAGCCAGCGATGACACATGGCAATGGCTACAGAGGGGAGAGCTCAAGAAGGAAACTGAAGGAATGATAACAACGGCACAAGATCAGGCCCTAAGAACCAGATATATTCAAAGAACGATAGACGGAAATAACATCTCTTCCATATGTAGGAAGTGCAATACGAAAAATGAAACCATAAACCACATAGCAAGCAAATGTCCGGCACTTGCACAGAACCAGTACAAAAAGAGACATGATTCAATGGCAAAAGCCCTCCACTGGAGCCTGTGCAAGAAACATCAGCTACCCTGCAGTAATAAGTGGTACGAGCACCAACCTGAGGGAGTGATAGAAAACGATCAGGGAAAGATCCTGTGGGACTATGGTATCAGAACAGATAGGGTGATACGTGTAAATAGACCAGACGTGACGTTGATTGACAAAGTCAAGAAGAAAGTATCACTCATTGATGTCGCAATACCATGGGACACCAGAGTGGAAGAGAAAGACAGGGAAAAAATGGATAAGTATCAAGATCTGAAAATAGAAATAAGAAGGATATGGGATATGCCAGTGGAAATTGTACCCATAATCATAGGAACACTAGGCACATCCCAAGATCCCTGAAAAGGGATCTAGAAGAACTAGAGGCTGAAGTAGCTCCAGGACTCATGCAGAAGAGTGTGATCCTAGAAACGGCGCTCATATTAAGAAAAGTGATGGACTCCTAAGGAGGCAGGATGCAAACCGGAACCCCACACTATAAATACCACCCAGTCGAATTGGAGGACTGTGATAAAGCAAAAAAAATTATTATTATTATTATTATTATTATTATTATTATTATTATTATTATTATTATATTATTATTATATTGGCATTTTTTTCGTGGAAAGTTTGACAATCATGAGTTGTAACTTGGTTTGTTGTTACCAAATTATTCTCGTTAATGATAATGATGATTATTATTAACTTCATTAATTATTATTATTATTATTATTATTATTATTATTATTATTATTATTATTCATTATTATTATTATTATTATTATTATTATTATCATCAAGAAATTAGATTTGCCCTTTTGTTTTGTTCCTGAAATTTCCAAACTGGATACCCTTTCTTGAGTCTCGTATAAAACATTTTAAAGTGACACGAATACTGGTGCTCTACTTTATGAGAACCATAATTTAGCCCCAGAGGCATTCCGTATTATTTTTGTAATGAATATTTTAACTGGACCCTGGTGTTGCATTGAAAATTTCCCCCCAATATACTTCTCTTTAGCCTTTATAATAAACTGGCATGTTTAAATCAGCTGCAAGGACTCCCAAACCTGGTATCGACATGATGCAAAAAAAAAAAAAAAAAAAAAAATAAAATATCAGTTTTGGAATTTTATGCGATGCTTTGTATATAAATTTCTTTCTGTTTGTAATCATATCAGAGCAACGAGTTAAAAAAAGAAGAAAACTTGTAAAATATATTTTATCTGACTTTGCCATAATAGAATTAATATTATCTCTATGATGAATGGCTGCGATGTCAGTAAACTGCCTCCAGACATTAGTAATACTGTATGTAAACAGTGATATTCAATATGTGATTTATGCTACTACAAAAATTGCATGCAAGATTTAAAACTTCCGTTTGCTCTTAACGTGAGTATCACCTATCAAAGTTTTTTTTTATAGTTGGATGGACTTCTCAAGGAAATCTAAATCCACATTCGTCCTCTCAGCCAAATTCATTATTTGTAAAAATAAAAAAAAGACATTGTTATTCAGAGGAGTCCTACTCATCTATGTGCGGATTTAAAGTTTAGAGATATTTATAGTTACTTACAATTTAATACTGACTTGTCAGTATGGAATTCAGATGACCTAATATTATTTATATCTTCCAGTCTCTTTATTATGGAGTTCAGATGACCTAATATTTCTTTCATTCTTTATTATGGAGTTCAGATGACCTAATATTATTTATCTCAGTCTCTTTATTATGGAGTTAAAATAATCTAATATTATTACTTTCAGTCTCTTTATTATGGAGTTCAGATCACCTAATATTATTTATTTCTTTCAGCAATACTTTTTAGTTGTTCGCCATTAAAACCTTATCAGTATTCTGGATAAGTTAATGCAGTTACGGAACAATAATTTATTTGAAGGGAAATGCGAGACAACAAATTAGACAGAAACGGAAATAAGTCTCCATGAAGAGAATTTTCATAATCTATGTCAGGTCTCTTGGAAGAGCACCTTTGCTTAATCTTGTTATTGCAAGTTTTTGTTCCCTTGTACTTGAGAGGACACTTGAAAACGAAGGTAACCTTTTACTGAGGTGAAAAATCTTATTATAATTTTTTTTTAATAGAACAAGCACACACTTTAAAAGAGGGTCTTCTTCCAAATTATTATTGTTATTATTATTATTATTATTATTATTATTATTATTATTATTATTATTATTATTATTATTATTATTATTATTATTATTATTATTATTATTATTATTATTATTATTGGACAAGCTGCAACCCTAGCTGAAAAAGCAGAAAGCTACAAGCCAGGGGTCCCAATAGGGAAAATATAATATACATATATTTATTTGTATGTAAAAGAGGTTGTGTGCTGGTATTGAACTTCACTTTCATTCACTTCACGCTGACATTCATAAAGCATAGAGCCAACCTCTGTGACTCACTGGTCCCTATACTGTAAATAATTTTTTCACATGATGTAAGTGTAGGTCAATGTAGCTTACACTAAATGAGAGAATAAGTGTCAGCCTTCATGCATATGTGAACTCGTATCCAAGGTACTTTGAGTTACAAGCGCACAGCTGGGAACTTCATATTCAAAGCGTCTTGGATATAACAGATCTAATATCTCTGATGCACAATCTTCATGCAGATTTTTCCTGAATGCAGCTGTGTTTATTTTATTTTTTATTATTTTGGGGGGGAGAGGTGGAGAACAGCGTCATGTACGAATAAAGAAATTTGTATATGAAATAATAAAGTATTTTACGTTTGTGTAATACCCTATATGTTTAGAGAATTAAGTCATATTAATTCTCCATTCTTAACTTTTAATTCCACTTCACTCTTACCGTAATGATTCACGCGTAAGTTCCCTGTCGTCAACTTACGCTTTTATTTATTTATTCATTTATTTATTTATTAATTTATTTATTTTATTTTATTTTTATTTATTTACTTTTTTTTCCTTGCAGTGCCGAGCCACCGAAGCGACCGAAATCGACTTGATCTTGGTAGTGACGACCTTGTCAACCATCACGATCACTTCGGGAGCAGCCGTCTTCTCCAGATATGAGAGGTGGTCATACTTCGACTCTGTCTATTACTGTGTCATCACATTGACGACAATTGGTAAGAACGACCTGACTGTTTATTACCACTGTACCGATATTCTTCTTAATTCATTCGTGCCTAAATGTTTGGTTGTATATAGGTTTCCGTATTCGGGTGGCAAATTGCCCTGCTCAGATATATAAAGACAAGTTGTTGTGTTCGTTTAGAGGAAGTTAAGTTGAGGAAATTTTAAATGACACTAAGTTAGACGTTAGACGTTGGTTTTTAATGCAGAATTAGTGCCTGAAACTACCGTCTGAAGAGGGAGTACTTTCCTTGCTATATCTGAGAGCGTATTGGAATTGGAAATTCTAGAAGTGAAGCTTAATTGGCTGAAAATGTTCTGCTCCAGCTTCCTTGGTTTAACTGCTCATCTTTATTTTAACTGAGATGCATCACTGTTTGAGGTGTTCTGCATGTTTGCAGATTATTATAGATTCCACATGAAACTTCCTTTGGTGTATGACTTATCCTCTACCATACAAAAACCAGATATTATAAACACGTTGGGTAACTAAATTCTCTAGTTTCTTATTCTAAAGCTTTATATGTACTTAGCCATAATTTTTTTTCCTTTATATATCTACCATTAGGAATCACAGCCATGTTATGATTCATCATTTTTTAAAAGAGTGGAAGGTGTTTAAGGTCAGAACATATGTTGGGTAGCCCGTTACGTGAAGGTATATTGAAGAATTTTCAGCTGCGGATCCAAGACTTACAACTTTCTCCATTGTAGCATAATTTCACTGGTGAATGATGAATTTCTTTTAATCAGATGTGAAGAGGCATTAGTTCTCTGGCTCCCCTTCTGTAGGAGGATGTCACTTGCCCCTATACCGTTTGCATCCACTACAATCTTGTAATTGAGATCAAGTGCCTTTGACAAGGGTGTCGTGCTCTTTCATTTTTAAATTTCAAAGGACTCGTATGTATCTTGGCAATGAACTTGACC